>NC_086350.1:13031745-13333173 GCF_036324505.1 Eleginops maclovinus | reverse complement strand
TGTGTAATGGAACAGATCTGATTGCTGCCTGGCCTTGTCTGCTGCTATCTGGTTCCCGCTCACCCACTGTGCTGCAACCCCTCCCTAAATGGCTTGGGCCAGTGGGTGCGGCGTACTGTAGGCTGGCCAGGCTTGTTGTGAAAGTAGAGCAGCCCTGTCCGACTCACGCAGCCGTGCCCGACCAGCCCAACCAAGATATTCCCATAATGAGCAGGTTGGAACCAAAATTTGCAGGTTGAGATCAGATCTTTGGCTCGCTGATGGAGAAAGTGGATAGTTTAACCCCAGTAAACACAGGCCTTTCAGGACCCTAACTAAAGAGGGTTCGTTCAGTAAACAGGAAATGAAGCAGCAAGGCGTTTTCGTAGAATGAGAAGAATGCCACTGCTCTGTACCGCACCAAACCGTAATGCATCTGTGGTACAGTGCTGGCCATTCATTATCCAGAGAACGTTTCTCTCGTCTTCCTCTCTCTATCTTTTTCTCTTTTTCTCTCTCTCTGTTTCCCTTCAGCATTGTGGACACTTGTGTTTGAAGAAATGTGGGGGCTTTTCTGAACTTCCTTATTTCTGCGCACATCGTCTAATTCCTGTAGACACACATTATCTTTGTGACCCCATGTACTTCCCTTAAAAACATGTGAATGCTATTGTGTTAAGTGAGCAATGAAGGATTAAGCATCATCTGGTTTTAATGAGCAATGATATTATGCAGGACTCTCATAAAGCCTTAGTTTAGGTTTTAGGAAATGTAACTTACACTGAGGTTGTGGTGAGCAGCACGGGGTTAGCCGCATTGTCTGCACAGACCTAAACGTACTGTCACATCGCTGTCAGAGGATGTAGCAGCTGTAGAACCCCCCCCCTCCGCACACACAGATTGCACATATGCACCACACACACTCCACTCGTCACTCTTTCACACACACATTTTCCACTGTCTTGGTTGAAGCGCAGAAACAGAGAGTAAGGTCTCATTAGTGGGTAGGTTCCTCTCCTCTTGCTCACACTCTGACCCCCGAATCCACAGGAGTCAGGGACCTTCCTGTAGACAAGAGGCCTTCGTGGCAGCCCACAGACAGGGCAGGGCGCTGTTCTGGAACTGCAGTAGGCTGATAGAGGCACCTCGAGAGCCACACATAAATCATGTTTTGATGTACACTGTCTTGATATCACATGCTGTCACATGCTGTCAGCAAGTCTTGTTAACACCGCTATTCAGAGCTGTGATGAGGAGCAGAAAGCAGCCTCTAAGAAAGTGAGCAAAAGCGACAACGTTGCATTTATTTGTTTAGTTATATGATGTGTTTTTCTTAAAGTAAGAATAGAGTCTTTATAACAACACCACACACCACCCTATGCACTTATGAACGCTTTGCTTTTACAATAATTGCCCAATTTCATGCTCAAATAAGCATCTTTGACCACATTTGATTATCCATTTTATTCTCCACATGCATTATGTTTGATAAGATTCCACGAGTGACAACCATACTGAATTACAGACTGGGGCAGTCTTAAAGTGCTCGGCTGTAGGATCTTCTTATGCAGGGGTTTCTTCCAGCTGGGTGGCTTATGATAACTGAAACATGATGAAAAATGCAAAGACACAGAGACACAAGAGAAGGAAGAACAGAGAGGGATGGGGACAGGAGGGGGAAGAAGGAGAGAGAGATAGAGGAAAAGGGGGGAGGATAATATTTTGTTTCTCTGAACACTTTTGAAGGGTGAAAGGATATTTCAGTTTACCCTTGGTGCAGAGTATTGAACTACATTTTAACCTTGCATTTGTATATCAGCTGTTTATGGTCGAATGTAACACAAGGAAGAAATGAAAGGACAATGTACAGTAGATGTTTAATTTAGTTTGATATAGACTTTTTCAGTAGATATGTGTATGTATATAAGGTAAGCAAATACACTACAGTACAATATTGTTTCTTGAAATTGTGCAATTTCCTTTCAGAAATTGAGAAACAAAGGCCATAATGACTGTGCTAGTCCTGATCCTGAAGACTGTTTTGGGCACAGCCCCCTCATGGACGACCATTTCGGCAAACTAAACGAAGAGAGTGATTTAATGTACAAGCGCTGTGGTGTAAGTACTTCCTTTGTCCCCTGCTGTTTTGTGTTGATTCCTGTCTTTATGTTGATGTTCACTACAGGCGCTAAACAAGAAAGAACACAGAGGTTGTGATAGCCCGGACCCCGATGCCTCATATGTCCTCACTCCTCACACAGAAGAAAAGTATAAAAAAATTAATGAGGAGTTTGATAATATGATGAGAAATCATAAAATCGTAAGTACTGTAAATGCAACGTTTTTGCTTGGCTTTGTGGCACAAAGGAATTTCACTCTTTTTTTCATTTAACATTTAAATTTTTCCTCTTTTTGTTACCCCCAGAACCTCTGTCAACTTCTTTCAGAACTACTCTAGCTTAATATTAATGCCCCTTCACTGGGTGTGCATTTGTTTCTTATGTTGATTTGTTTGCAACTGATATTTTGGCACACCCTGATAAGATCACATTTCATGTGAACAGGTGAAATGTTGCATGCTTCTGCTGGAAAGATTACACCCTAGTATCATGGTCATGTTATCATAAATCAAACAGCAGTTGCTATTTAAACACATTGGGAATGTACAGTTAATACTTAATTGCATATTGTGAGTTTTTATCATAAGGTTTTGCAGGTGCTTTGATATAAGGTCAGGTTTCTTTTACATCTCAAACCTGATTTATATTTGTATAAGTGACAGACATAAACACAAACAAACTAAAAAACGTTTATAGTCCCTTGATAATGTAATGTTTGTAATTCCCCCCCTATAATCCTTCTATTACCTCTCTTCAGATGCGTTCTAGCACAAAATAAATCTTACTTCTGAATGGCTCCAGCATAAAAGTGTTCCCAGAGCACACTAACACTACACTATCATTTAGCATCTTCCCTCTCCTTCATCAAGTACCACACTGGCTCACACTCTAAATTACCACAAATCTTTTGTGATCTTATCATGCGTGACAATATTAGAACTGTGCAAGAACATAGTGCTTACTAAGCAGTCGTTTTCTCTATTTTCCTGACATGAAGAGCATCACATTGCCATTAACAAACTAATGATAACACCCGACCGGCTCACTGGATAATGCTATGATCAAACGTTCTCACCGCCACCTGTCATTCTCACTTAAGCTTTGCACAGTCAGCACTTTTTGGGTAAATGCAAGTGAGTCACGATTCGTGTAGTTGTGAATCCCTGCCACCCCTCTCTGCTGTGCTGAGAAACACGTAACACAGTGGTGTTTCAAAAGGTGAAAGTACGTCTGTAGTGCTGACTGCTGCAATGCCAAAGTGATCACCTGAGCGCATGTTTTTTTTGTGTTTTTTTCTGTGTGTTGTGTAATACTGAATACTTATGTGTATACTTTATGTATAATGTTAATACAAATAAACTTTTGTGATGATCATATGGTGTAACCCAATAGCCCTCGTGTTGGGTATGAAGTGTCTTAAAACATTGTGTGATTAAGAAACAGTCAAGTTTAAAATGCACAGTACATCCTTGTTTATTAAAGCTATCCCTCATGGCAGCTCTCTGTTAATGATGCCATGACAATCACTGACCCTTCAGACTCATCATTAGAGTTGGTCTTGAGTGTGTTTATGTGTAAACCTCTGCGTGTGTTTGTCTCCCTCTTGTAGCCCACAGCATTGCCTCAGCAGAACTTCTCCATGCATGTGGCAGTGCCTGTGTCCAATCCTAATGCCATGTACCAGTCAGGAGGGACTCTGGGCAGCCAGGCGCTGGCGGCAGCCGCGGCCTCTCTCAGTGACAGTGGGATGCTGTCCCCTCCTCAGGCCTCTCTGCACAGGAATTTGGGTTCCAGTGGAGGACCTCAGAGGCCCACCAGTGCAGGTTAGTAGACAACAACCCCAGTTAATTGGTCAAAGTTTGTGCACAAAGGATGCAGAACACTCAGAGTAGGATATATTTAGTTTATTAAAGCCCCTTTGTGTGATTACAGTATATATTTGTTATAATTCTGCTGGCATAGATTTTTTGTTGTTGGAACAATTTGACTGTTCTGAAGAGAAACTGATGAAAGTCATTAGCCTAGGTTAGCATACACACGAAAAGCAGGGGGAAACAGCTAGCCTGGTTGTCACCAAACTAAAACAACAACTAATTAATAATAATCCACATTATATCTTGTTTGTTTGAAACCAGAAATCATAAAAATGGGCTTTCAAGGGAAACATGCTGTACTGTTCTTAACTATTTCTGGATGCACTACAGATAATATGTGTGTCTAGCACTTCTCCCAGAGTATATGCTGGTCTCATGGTAACTTCACATCAATGGTAAAACTACTGGACAGCCAAGAAATAAAGATAGAATGTAAACCACAATGCATTAAAGGTGTTGCATAGCAGAAGTTGTTTCCTCTTGCTTCAACTCAGTATGCAAAGGTAACGGCTTCTTCCTCTGGTTGTATCATTATTATATTTTTTTCAAGATGGAATTGGATGCACGTGGCCTCAGGTCAAGCAGTAATGTAACTCTGCACCATTTAACCAATGTTTGTGTCATGTATATGTGTTTAAAATCAAACTTATACTGTATCAGCATAGTGGGAAAAAAAGTCAGTGTACACAACACTTTGAATGAGAGGCTTGACAAATTCATTCCAGATGGCGTTCGCAAGATGCAGCTACACTGCACACGATAGTGGTACAGGCAACAAGGTGTGAAATACCTCATTCAAAATGAACCACATACCAGAATTGGACAACACCTAGTCATAGACAGGGGGTTTACATATTGATTGTGTTTTACGATAACTACTCGTTCCTGATTATTCACTGCTTTATTTGAATTGTTTGTTATGATTCGTATCAGATCAGCCTTAAAAATAAATACCCCGGCCCATAGAAGTGGATGTAGCCACTGTGACATCACCCAGAAATGGGGATTTTGGAAACGATAGTGAAGTAAGGCAAATGTTACACCTCTATCCTTTTTAATCACAATGTAGTCATCCCATAACCATACCCTACTTAATCATGTGTTTTACTCTAAAGGGGAACTGGGTTTACAACCGTCTATAGCATGACTTTTTATTTTGGGAGGAAAAACATTTTTCACCATGTGTTTTAGGAGCTTAGGGGTCCTTGATATTAAATCCATTAAAAAAAATGCCCCCCCCCCCCCACACACCCCTCAACCAGGTGTTGGTTTGTTACCTCAGGGCAACAATGTGCTACGAGGGTATTGAAACAACAAGGATTTCTATAATTCAGAAGAAATAGTAAAAACAACTCTATATGAATTCAAAAGGTTTTATTTGAGAAAAATAACCAAAACTGGCTACAACTTCTAACAGGAACACATTTTAAAATATAACAAATAACATTTCATTCATACATTTCATATTAACTAACGTGTGTGTGTGTGTGTGTGTGTGTGTGTGTGTGTGTGTGTGTGTGTGTGTGTGTGTGCGTGTGTGTGTGTGTGTGTGTGTATATTAACCAACCCAAATCAGTTAGTTTCTGATTTCATTTCTTGCACTTGGCTTGGGGTGTGCCTGTGCACCCTGGTACCTTGCATCTCCCCTTCTTTTCATCCATTATTATCCAGTGGGCCGTGGCATCCAGGCGAACATCAGGGACTGGAATTGGAGTTGCTGGTCCTTTTCTTCTCTTCTCCTCATACTCACCAGCAATTGTGAAACCTCTCTTGCGTTCTGGACTCTTTCCACTCTTTTGCAGACCTTCAGAAATGTATGATTTGAAGGTATACAGCCTCATTTGCTCCACAATCTCTTCTGTAAAGCAGCCAGGCAGTCACAATGATCATGTCTATGACATGAAACACCAGCCGGTGATACCATTTCTTGGATCTGAATTTGTTCCGGTACAGTGCAATCAGTGAGTCAAGCAGATCAACCCGAACCATATTTTTGTTGTATTCCTTTACAACAGCAGGGCGGGGGACTTTCATGATACGCTTTTGCTTGCGATCCCATCTTTCAACTTCGTTGACAGGGTGCGCTCCAGCGTAATCACTCAGAAGGCTAACTGTGCGGTTATCATACCACTTCACAACATGCAATGTGGTTTGGGGACGTGATTTCATCACTTCTCAATACACTCTGCCATTCTGGGTAAGGATTGTATGATGGATTGTGGACTGTTCTCCACCGAGGTAGGCTTGGATTACCAACTTCGGCTACATCCTCATGTTCCTCTTCATTGACAGACTCAGTGTCATTTTGAATAGAGATTTGTTCTCCTAATAGAACACAGGAAGCACAAATAGAAACACACATTTGAATGTGTTGCCTCACAAAGTCTAGTATTCACCATAGTTATCTGACATCAGGCTTTGATCTTTGAACACGACTGTCGATCGTTAACTAAATCAACCCAAGTTAGCATTGGGAGGCGCACCAAAGTTTCAGTCACAGTCAACATTTCTCTGAATTTTCTAGTTTACATTTTTCCTTCTGCTAATATGCTTGCCAAATAAACACACAAACACACTAGTACTCTGCTTAATGATACTGAATGACCCCTGACCTAACAATTTTCAAACTTGATTCAGGGATACACTCTTCCTGACTATCTTGACCTTCACTGTCCTCACTGTCACTCCCATCAAGCTCACTGTCCTCACTGTCAGACGGAATACCCCTAACAGCCTGATTGTGTCCCTTCTGCCCATAAAAGGTTTTGGTGTCCATTTCCTGTAAATATCAGTAGATAGTAAAGTAAAAACATTGACTAGGTTTATCATTGTACAGCTGAGCACATTTGCACTCTTGCATGATACTGCCTGGAAAAAAGTGGTCTAATGCCCTGAGGCAACGAACATAAAAACATAGTTTTAGCAAATTAATAAATACATAATAAGTCTTTAAACAATCAAATATACTTCTTTATGTATTCATGCACATGCATATATTTTTTATTTAAAGTTGTATACATTTTTAATATGTTAAAAAGTGAAATTTATCTTACCAAGTGGTGTCCCATGTAGCTTTGCTTGCAGAAAGGACTGCTCCAACCCCAGACAAAATGCCACACCCACATCATTCCCTCATTTTATTGGACATGTCTGGTGACATTGTATATATTTTAAAATATTTAAATATTTAAAGGGCCAGTGTGAGGTTGAAAAAAGTGGTTTGTTGACTGAGGGCAACAGTATGCTATAGTTACAGAAGACTGGCAACGAGCGATTGTACTACATCTAATACAACATTTTTACTCAGATTATAAATCAAATTACTAGTCGAGTTATTTTCTTATGGACTTCTATAAATCGGGCTTCTTTTTGCAACTAGTGGAGTTGTCCCCAGCAGGCAATTAGAAAAAATACAGGTTTAGGGCAATTCTTCATTGGCTTCACTTTTCAGACCCATCTTTTATAAAGTCTGTGTCCCAGGCTCATGTGGAAGACCTGCTTTTGTGTGATGGATATTGATGCATCTACTTGGTAGAGTTTTAATGAGAGGATCCAGTGGTTGATTTTCAAAAATATAATAATGTATTGTTGCAGGTGCTTCTTCATAGTGCAATTCTGCATTCATCACTTCAAACTGTATAAACATAACAAAACACCATGCTGAATACAGCTGGATGTTGCTCTTTTTAATCATATATTGAAAATGTCCCCACCATGAGGACACTGGCGAGAGCACATGACTCCCTTTCATGTCTGGTCTGGCATCTCCATCACATGCTCTGCTAGCTTGCAGAAGAATACAGATGGTTAATCATATCACTCTGTGCATCTCATTAGGTGGCATGCTGGATACCACAGACCTTTCAGTGCCAAGTGGTGTGGGCTCCGGCCCAGCGGGTAAGTCCTCCCGGAGAGATTCATTAGCTCTCTGTAGCTCTGCCCAATTGGCCTCCTGCTTAGCACGCGAGCTGGATAGTTGCATATCCATCTGTGATTGCTTCAAGACGGTTGTCACTGTCATTGACTGATAGTGCCTTTGACCGACTATATTTTCACTGCACGCAAAGGCAATACAAGTGTTGTTCCTCTCAACAGAGGAAATGTATGATATGCTTGTTAAATGCATGTGTGAGTAATGGCTCAGCAGCATTCACACAGTGTGGTGTTGGAGTGAGTAAAACCAATTGAGGCAATTAGCTGTCCGACTGACTTTGGCAGGTACATAAACACAGCGTGTCCTTTAAACTTATCACCTCTATGTAGCCCTCCCTCATCCTGTTTCCTTCCCTCTATTGACAGGTGCATCTGTTTTGCCCGACTACTCAGGCAGCCCTTATAAGGCATGAGCGGGTCTGTAAGATGCCTAGACCAGCATAACCCTTTAGGTATTCGGGCCATGACATCCCACTAAGTCCTCGGTACACAATGACCGGACAGCTTGTCATGGCTGCAATGTGCTGTATGAGAGGCGAAGGCAGGTGGAGTTTAACTCTTTCCCTGTCACTAAGCTCGCTGCACTCTATATAGTATTTCTAACAAAATGCAATATAGAGTTTCAAAATTGAACAATATTTAATGTTCATAGCAAGGGGACAACCCCTAGAATATAGGCTTACAATGGGGTATTTGGCTTGGTATTGATAAGAAGGTATGCATAGCACTTTGGATCAGTTTACAACATTTCAAAGAGGGTGCTGGGTATAAGTTTAGGGTGTGGTACCAGGTCGGGTAGAGTCAGGATCCTCTGCCAGGGGGCGTCAGCGTTTGGCACTGAGTGAGCATGCTGCAGCTGTTGTTTGTACCAAGAGTGTAGAACAGCAGAGAGTACAGGGTGAAGAAACCTCTCCAAGCCCTGCTGTCAGATGACCATTCCTGACATAGCTCTGATTTTTCACAAGTAGCAGCTATGACCACAGCAGAAACCTTTCAAAGTGGCCAGATGGATTTCTGTGATATCTTTCTCTTCTTCTACAGTATCACCATAAAGAGAATGTTTAGGGCAAAACAACCCTGGATTTTGGTAAAAGGGATCCCCTATTGGGATTTAGAAGAGTTATTCTATACGAATTAGGTGAATATGAAAATAGCCTGACTTGAAGAACACACATGTTGATAAAAGAGGTTTTCTCTAGTAAACAAACATAATTAAAGCCATCTGTTATTGTTTTTGTCTAGCCTTTGGTTGAACAAAATGATTCTACAGCTACTGCGCCTTGAAAAACAATCTATTTCTGGTGAGCATGAAAAATAAAAGTTGTTGTGAATGGAAAGGACTTAAGACTGTCTACAAGCTGTACACATTCCTTCAATAATCTGGGAGCATTACAAGCTATTGAAACACAATTCCATTGCACATTTGTTTGCTCTTCAGATAATACTGAGTAATGGATGAAATGATAGAATAGACAAATGAAGCTGCACCCAGATTGTTCTGGTGCAAATGTTGATTGTGATGAATTAAGTGTGATTAAATGAAAAACATCCAGTCAAAATTACAGAGTAATGTTTTAAAAAACTAAAAGAACAAGAACAATTATTTACGTGGTTGCAATGTGAATTTTGGCTTAACTATTCACCTTCTGCTCATAGTTCTGAGACACAACAATACAACTGCATGGAATCTATTATTGGAAAGTTGTTTTTGGAGACCTTGATTCACATCTATTATTCCTTCTAATTTATCAAGACATTTTCTCTTTGCCTGAACCTCACGCACGTGGGATGTTGGGCACAAGTCTCTCTGTTTTATTTCCCTGGGCTTCAAATGAAAACTGAATATCTCAGTTGTAAACACAAGGCCTTATGTAAGTCCCCTTCCCAGACCGTGTTAATAATTCAGGACAATGAACAGAAACCAAACAGCTTTCCACATGCACAGGTTTCAGTCAGAGATGATTTATTGGCCAAACCAAGCCATTACAGAAGTCTGACTATGGAGTGAGGGAAGACTTTAGAAAGAACCCCTGAAATGTCCCTGCTTGAAGTCTGGGCCTTAACTTGCGACTGTTTACCTTGGCTAAAAAATATCTTTGTGGTCAGAGTACTTGTTCAGACTTGTTCGTGTTCTTGGCATTTATGTGATGCAAGTGTGGGAATTATTCATCATCAGACATTTGAAGTCATAATCAGAGGAAGTTAAGAAATGCAATTCAGGTTGGTTAACCCAACATTAAATAAGGCAGCGAACACCACACTTCTCTCTGTCTTTGCCTGATGATGCACTGGAATTGTGTCAACTTGTTATCATACAGTACCAGCTTATGTTGGTATAGTGAACAAAGAAATCTTGAAATGTTAACAGAAACAGAGCACCCTTTTTTCAGTCATATATTTTATACCCATATGTTTTTGTAATTTACAACAACAGCAACAGCTTTTCTTATTGGATTAATACTTTAGACATGCGCTTTTTATACTTCCATTTTCCTTTCAATAAACAATGCTCGTAGGAAGCTGACAAAAATGTATTTTATTGAATAAATAAATAGCCAGGAAGCAACTATTGTCTAAATGATACATAAAACAGAGAAGGGAAAAAAAGCCCCTTTTCAGGGTAACTCAAAGCCTGTAACATCTCTTGGCAATAAAGTATATGTTAATTTCAGATACAAATACAAAGTAATAGGGATGTGTTACAGGAATGTGTCTGTCGTTATGTTTTTGTTGTTGATATACAATAGTGTCTTTAAGTGGAATGGGCCAAATATTACCGACAACTTGATGCCTTTTTCTTTTTTAACCCTTTGTTAATGCTATAAGTTTAAACTGTGTTTTTTTCTGCTATGACCCTCAGTACTATTTCTGCAGAATCTCTGTTACAAGTACACTATCCCAGCTCACAGATGTTTTATCAGAACAACTTAACTTCCAAAGCTGCAACAAATTCCTTTGCATGAAAGTCTATTTGCACTAATATATAATTCCCAGTGAATGACATCTTCACTGCTTTTAATCAGGTTTGCTATTTTTAGGGCCTTGGACATTTACTCTGCTAATTCTGTAAACATTGTGTTCTTGCTGCAGCCAAGTGTTATACGATCAAAGCCAGAGCAGACAACGATAGCTGCTTGTATATACTGTTGATTCAGCTGTAAGATACAATTGACTGCTTCATAACTGTTTATTTGACCCTGCATTGTTGCTGTCCTTATCTGTGGTCAGAGGGGCTATTGTTCCATTATGTTCATACACAAGAGCCTGCTCATTGTGCACACACTATGTTCACTGGGATACACCGAACACAATAGAGTCAACATGTTAAAGTGTTACTGATCTGTTGATGCAGTGCTAAACACCATTTATTCTTTCTTCCCCCTTTCACAGGATTCCCACATGTATTTATAGTAAATGTTTATGGTTGATAATTTTGCTCAGATGATATCAATTTAATTTATTTTCCAGTATACTTAACACATTGCTTTTGTTCACTTATTTTTTCACGAAATGTCAGTGTTTTTGTAATCTACAACATCTATGTTGTTCAAATGAGTCATACAGTTTGTTGCATTTTATAAAAAGGTACTGAAAGTCAAACAAATATGTAAAATGTATTGTTTTTTTTTAAATAATACAAATACTAGATGCCACCACAGACGTTTTTTGAAATTAAATATTTTTCTTTGTTATTTATTAATTTCTCAAATTTGTGAGCATTGTCGCAAATATGCTTAGACACATAGAAGCAGATTTTCTTTGTGCAAGTATTCTGGAGATACATTTTATATGATTTAAGAATTAGCCAAATGCAGAGTATTAAAAAAATGTATATTTATACAGTATATACCATGAATCTTTGTACATCTAAGGGTTACAACATGTAAAACATATGGTGTATGGTACAGTGTGAACCTTTTTATTACTTTGAATACATCTCTAGGAGAATTTCTTGTGTACACAACAAAGATCATTTTAACTATTTGCAGGGGATGGTTGTCTAGCGATAGTGTGGGGATGAAAAAAGGAAATGACTAATGACAATGACATGCCACCAACAGTTAGGTGTGAATGTGGAAGGAAGATTGTAAGACTTTGCTTTTGTTTGTGTGCACTATGTGAAAAAACAACATCAAGAGATCTTTTACTGTTTTTTTATTCAACTGTAATGGCTTCATCTATTTCTTTTAAGCAGTCACAGTACATTTGTCAGTGAACTGCTCCTCATCCCGAGATGAAGAAAGAATTGACTTTGATGTAATCATTCACAATAAAAATAAAAGGCTCATCAATTTTGAAATGGACATTTTATTTTTGTAAATGTGCAGGATAATTATCCATGTCTATTAAAACTTCCCAGAGGGTTGGAAACACTTAACGCTGCGTGCTGCAGCAGGCTGCGAAACAGCGCTGTGTGAGAGGCTCCTTGATGACTGGGAGTGTTGTCAGTCACAGTCTGTGGTTTGATGATGTGTTTCTGTTGCTGTGTACCTCTGCAGGGAACGGTTTTGGTAACCCCAGGGGCTCTCCGGGCATCCACAGCACGCCCAGCGGCAATGGCCTGGGTAAAGTCATGCCCACCAAGTCTCCACCACCCCCCGGAGGGAACATGGGAATGGGAGGCCGTAAGCCAGACCTTAGGGTTGTTATCCCTCCGTCTAGCAAAGGGATGATGCCCCCACTGGTGAGTACAGAACACTCTACTGCACACAAGTATCACCAGCTAAAGGGTCTTTAAGTACCTCTGCTGCAGGGCAGAACACAGCTTTTGCTCATCCAGACTTTCATAGAAGAATGTTGCTGGGATTTTGCCACAACAATTTTTTGACATAATCACATCGATATAGCATGCAAAAGACTGGGTTTATCTGCCAATTGGGACTCATTGTGCAGCGTTATTCTTGTGCTGCATACTCCCTCTATTAACATATGGGCAGAGCCAAGAATCTGCAGCCCAGGTGTCATAACTCGCACTCAATTATTCACATTTAAGAGGCTTTCTCTAACTATATTAATGAAGGTGCAGAGCTCTCTGACCACAGCGAACACCTGAGGCTAAACTAAATTTTCCTGGTCATAAATCAACATGCAGCAAAAAATATAACATGAGGGATTTTTTCAGACTGTGGCCAGCAAACATACTATTTCCAACATTGCGGGTTGCTGATGTTGTCAGCAACAGGAGCCACTCCAGGAAGATGATTGTGTTTGGTAAATAAACCAACGGTTACTGTGGGTGCTCCTCCTTTTGCAGAACGTAGCCTGGAGCAGTTTTTAAACAACTGTGTGTTACCATGTCTGCATGTGGAATCAGTTCAGCAGGACAGGTAGTGTTGTAAGAGGTCTGAAACAGGTTAGGCGGTGGTGGGAGGAAGGCTCTGTTGGAGTGGTAGAGGCTGTGGCAGGTCTGCAGACAGCCTGTCATTAGGCCATAATGGTATTAAATTAATCACATCTCAGTGTGACAGAGTGTAGATGAAGACTTAATCAGGGGCCCAGGGTGTGAGCCAGATAATATCTTGTCGCCCTTGTCGTGTCTTCCTGCCGCTATTGATTGAGTGTGGGTATTAAGACAGACCCGGCCTGGTCGCAGTATGTCCCACAGCACAAAGAAGATGGAAGATGGGCTTCTGGTTGCTCTCTCAGGAAAGGGAGGATTTGAAATACTCTGCTAAGTATCATACAGTCATTGTTGTGAAGTAACTTCATGTTATTTCTAATGACTATGAAATGATTGCAGTTTCATATTCAGAAATATAATAGTGTCAGTCAATATCCATAACAATTTTACACTCTCTGTTCTTAAGATTGTTCGGAATTGTTCTTCTTCTTCTTATCACCAGATCAAGACAGGTAAATTCTGGCCAGTGCTTTGGAAAGTGTGGTTAAGTTTAGAATAAAACGGCGGACTATAGACATAAATGTGGGATTTCACAATGAATGCAGAAGTCATCCACTCTTTTATATTCCGTAATGTCCCTTTTACTGTAAAATCTAGATAGCTGGTGCTATTTTCCAGAGCGATCTACAGTTGCTCTGTTTTTTCCTGTAACCTCGCCTCTCTTCTTCTCTCCTGTTGAGGGCAGTCGGAGGAGGAGGAAATGGATTTGGTGAGTTTTGACAAATGCCTGGGTAAATGGCTGATATTTGAACATGCTTCGTGAAATCACACAAGCAAGACTAGATGAATGCAGTGCTCAAAAAGGAGATTGGCCCTCTGAACTGCCAGAAAAAATACATTTAAAACTGCATGTTTTGGGTCGGCCTGTGAAAATTGCCTCAGCCTGTTAAATTGGCTCCCCTATTGCCAACACGTCAATGTTAGTCACTACCAGGAGTGTGAGAGAGAGAAAAGGAAAGGGAAAGCGTGGCGCAAATAATGTTAAAATTTTTTTAGCAACAATTATAGTGTAGCAACAATCTGGAGGGTTATAAGTGTTGGGTAACAAACCAAAATCATTTCATATTTTTTCTAAGGAAAGGAAGATTACATCATTTTAAATGACATCATGCTGTGAGATACTTAGGGTTTGGTGAAGTCATCTGGCTGGAGAATGTTGGAACAATGCAAGGAAGCCATCAACTCGATCCTGATGCAATGCAGCTTCAAACGTAACCGCTGGCAGCTGCACATTGTACCCTGACGATTTGTTACAGTATTGTTCTAAGCTATGTCTGCATTTGATTAGTGGAGTTGGACTGTGTGCATCTGTAGCTCACAGCGTAGTTTGCTGCATGACCACACCGTGCTGTGTAGGTGTGTTTGAGTGGACTGCATGTCGGTCACTGCACTTAAAACAAACACTGGAGCTCTACTGTACGTCACTCTGGAAGAATGATTTTTTCTGCCTCTCAGTTAAGAGAAGTTTGTTTGATTGTGTAACTAATCAATTGACTAACTTCCTTTGCCTCACTCTTAATGTGTAGTCACAAGGCAATAGAGATGCTGTGGACGGTTGCTCACGCTTTAACAGCATCCTTTTTCATGTCTAACAAACTTGATTTCATTAAAAGATCGTAGGAAATGGGTCATAATTAGTTTTGCCTGTAGCTGCATGTTGATTCCTGATGGGATAAATACAGTAAATATTTTTGATTAATGATTTTTTAAATTATTTTATGGTAAAGCCCATGGGGACCTTTTAATTATTTTTTTTTAAAGTCACAAGTTTACCTGCAATTTGTTGCACACATATATTTAATAAACTATCTGAAAGACTATAAGGAAATCCCTGTTCACAACGTCAAATGTGTATCTTTTGCTGACATATTTGGAAAAATATGGTTAATAATAAATCAGAAAGATCAGACATCCACAAAGCTATACCACCATCTAGTGGTCACACTTGGTATTACCCCCATAACCTTATACACCACAATATTTATATTTACAAAGGCTCTAGATTAAATGTCTTCGATGACAATAACATATCTCCATTGCTTAGTTTAAGAGTTAGGAGTTTTTAGAGGTAGAATTTTGGCTTATGCTTTTTTTTTTTTGTGTGTTTTTGTGTTCTGTAGAACAACCAGAGGATAAGCAGCTCCCAGTCCAACCAGCAGCTGGCAACTCCGGTGGTGTCTGTCACCACCCCCAGCTTACCCCCTCAGGGCCTGGTCTACTCGGGCATGCCCACCTCCTACAACCCTGCTGGTGAGTCCGTCCTGGCTCTCCTCTCAGGCTGGAAAGAACGGGCTCACCCGCACTGTTTGCACAACACACTGTTGGTTCTTGCTCTTTTCACAGCGGCACATGGTATTGTATCTGAAATGAGTTCTCACTGTGTGTGTGGCTGCTTTTGTTTTCACAGAGTTCTCCCTGAGCAGTGCGGAGCTCTCCTCCCTACAGGGCTTCAGCTCTCCTGGGCTCTCACTGGGCTCCATGTCGGCATGGCAACAGCATCAACTGGGCCAGGCAGCTCTTAATTCTTTGGTGTGAGTAACATAACACACGTCCAAACAAAGGCACACTCTCCAGACGCCCTCGCATAAATGCAACACCCACTGTGCTCTGTGATATCGTGCTGAATCACACATCTACATATTCCTGGCTCTTCACAGTGCTGTGCCTCACATTTGTTGTCTCATTTTTATTCTGAACACAAAATGTCACGCTTATCTTCTCTGCAGTGGTGGAGGTCACCTACCTCACGGCTCCAACCTCTCTATCAACACCAGCCAGAGCTTGAACATCAAATCCGAGCCCATTTCGCCGCCACGCGAGCGTGTCCCCCCATCTGGCTTTCCCCCTCAGCAGCCACAGCAAGGGTCCAGCCGACAGGAAGTCCTGGGACGTTCACCCGCCGACAGCCTCAGCTCCTCCTGTAGCTCTTATGACGGCAGCGACCGTGAGGATCACCGGCCAGACTTCCACTCCCCACTGGGACTGGGCAGGCCCCCTGCTGGCTCCGAGGACAGGGAGGGCCCCTCGGTCAAGCGCCTGCGCATGGACACATGGGTGACATAAAGAGCCCCTATTACGCCTCCAGTCACCAGCCAGTCAGAGAGCGGGAGGGGTTAGACATGGAGATAAAAGAAAGAGCAAGGGTCCTAGTGCTATTATTATGATACTATTATTCAACTCCTTTCAATTTGTAAGACTGAGTGGCAAATGTTATAAAATGTGTCAGGACATATCTGAAGTAAATTCACAAAGTGATACAGAAGAATTTAAAACCATCTCAGTTAGCTGGACTGAATTTTATGCACAGGCAGGTGATTACAGGTACTTGTGCAATTCAGATGATTTTGCAAAAGGAAGATGTTCAAAAGAAAATTGTTAAACAATAGGCGGTAGATTATTGTAAGCACTGGTCTAGTCAGACACTTACATGTAGTTGCTGTATTGCTGTTGTGCTCGCAAGTTGCAAACAATCAGAGAAAGTTGTGTTGCTTTCAGTCTAGGGACCCTTACATATGATGTTCACTGCAAGAACTATCGTTTAAAATCATGCTGTAACCAGAGAAGACCTTTATCTCAGTGGCCTCTTGTAATTTATTGATTCAGTCGATAAGGAGACAAGAGAGCACGAGTTAATTAAGACTATCCAGGACTTTTCACCACACAGTTAACAATTGCAACAGTTGAGACAACCTTAGTTAATAAACGAAACAGTACCGTTGGAGGTAAATACAAAAGAGCATCAAAATGAATCGCAATAATGTTAAACTATTCATTTTAAAATTTTTAAAGAGTAGGGTATATAAATGTGCAATTAAGATAATGCGAACCTGTCCAGTTGAACTGGTGCGAAAGTCAACACATTTGTGTAACAGTTCATCAGTAATATAAGCCAAAGCTGTTCTTTTGGGTCGTTTTGTACAGTTGCTACGGTTTCCGAACAATTCACTCAAACACACCGTTTCTTTCATCACAGTTTTATTTTTTATTGTGCTTTATTGCAAACAGTGTAAAGTCGTGTAAACAAGATCTTGAATTGATATCTAAAGCCATGAACATTTGCTGTTCTGTTTGTAAAATGGATAATTTGAGCCAAACCTTTTCTTTTGTTGTGTAAATAGCGACTTTAATATATATCACCAGGGTGTGAGTACGTGCTGAATGTACTGTATGATCACCGTTTTCAAGAAAAAGTATATTTTTGTGGATTACAGCCAAGTTTACAAGAGTAGACCCTTAAGAAGTAGATCATTCACTGGTCAATATTTGCTATTATGTTCCTTTTACTGTAATTTCCTCTAAATTGAATTATCAACATAACCTCCTGTGTGTTTTGGTTCCAGATGGCCAATTGTTTTCTTTCTCTCTTTATTAGTGATGACTGTTTGTCCTAAAGACATTGTTGTAACAATGCTGTGAGATTGAAGTTCCACTATTTTCAAATTTGTAAAAGGATAATCACAAGGCTAGGGGAAATTGTTTTTTGTTTTTTTCCCCTTCTATTGTAGTTGTATACCAGCAGCTGCTGAATACACTGCCAACATTCAAACCCAAGGTCCCTGCCCCACATACAAGAATAATCTATTGTTATTGCATGTAGCTCAACAGTAAGTCCTCCCATCTCCCAAGCCCTTTCCACTATCCTGTTATTGGCTAAAGCAGAAGACATAAACATGGCAGAAGTGGCTATTGAACTCCACCCAAAAGTGATTTGCCTGTGCTCATATGTGGTTGTAAATATTGCAGTCAGTCATGATTATGTAAAAAAATCCTTGTGTGTTTCCCTAATTGGCCCCAGAAATTGTACCTTTTATCAATGCCCTATTACTAGTAAGACTACTTTAGGCATAGGAACCTTAGGAGCCAGAAGAGTAAAAATCTGAAGTCATTGAAGTCATTTTATGCAGAAGTGTTTTGATGCTGACCGTGACAGAGAGGGGGAAAAGGGGCTGTGACATGTTTTCTTCTCCATCATCACAGACACAAATAATACAGCAGCTAATGATAACAAGAACAACGCCATTGACTCCAATCTCACTGCTGGATTGCACACATTCATATAAGAAGTTTGCTGTATGCGAAAAGCATCACTCTGCATTCACCGTGACATATCTTGTGTGTGTATCTGCGGTCTCTCCGCCCCATCATCAGCTCCATGGTAGTTCTCAATACAAAAAAGTACTGATCTATGCAGTTTTAGCCCCAATTCACACGACATACAGATTATGATGTCATTACAGGTGGCATTTAGTCCACAAAGCATCAGGAAGAAGCGCATTTAAAGATTGACTGTTAGCCTCTTATCCTGAAGTGCCACAGCAGGACTACCAGTTACATATAATACATTTTATTAAATGATCGATTTGGATTACACGGGGCAATCTCTTCATGTTCATTTACATTGGTAGATATACATTTCATAATGTATAGTAATCCATAATGTAATCTAGTTTAACAAAGCAGGTGAAAATAGCAATAATAAATGACCACAACAAAAATAGTCTGCCTGTCTCGGCAGCACCACCTCGTAGTTGAGCACATACTTTAGCACTTGATAACATATCAGGGAATTTTGTAGTTTGTCTAACTATATGCACAGTGAGGAAATGCCTTATCCCAAAGACAATGATATATATCATTTTTATTTTATTATCTCTCTGTAAAAAAAAAACCACACACAATGCAGATATCATTCAAACTTGACCAGACCTGCCTCTTCTTAGAAAAGACCCACACAAGAAAATGCACAGTGAATGCATCGTGATACACTTTGCTCTTTTGGTCCATTTCCAAATTGTGCACAACTAATGAATGTGAAAAGAGAGGCTAATCAATGAACCTTTGTAGAAGACTTTCTTCACTTTGCTGTGTAAGAGTACACTGCTTCGCTTCATGGCTTTTATAAACAGAACTACGTGTTTGGTAAGTGTTTGTAGTTGATCGTTCACTTAACAAAAGAAGCTGTTTTCGGTTTGAATGCTCAGACCGTTTGGCGGCACAAGCTGGACTTTGTTGCCAATAATGAAATTATTTGTTTCAAAATCGAAAGAGATTTTAAGTTAATATACATTTTTCTTTCCCTTGAATGTGTTATTTTATTTTCATCATACAATAAATATTCAAGTGAACTTTTTCTTAAACAATTAAGATACTATGCTAGATATTGTTGTACAAAATTTGTATTCTTCACAAAAGTACAAATATTGGCTTTTAATGTGTAATTTAGGTTATCTCTCTTATTCTGTATAAAATGAAGTAAACAACTCTTACATAGAATTTGTTCTCCTGTGAAGTTCCAAACAGTACCAACTGTCAACTTTATTAAACACCTCAGTGTATGCTCAGTCTGAACTCAATGTCTATTCATCTTTGAATCTTGCCAAGATTGCATCTTATCACTGCATGCATCAGCTGGTACACTGAGGCCGCCTCCATGGTCTAACATACAGTGATACCAACTGCACGCAAAGGTGTTTATCCCACTGACTTCATGTTTCTGAATTTGAATCTCTATGTTTATTGCACTTATTGTAAATCGCTTTGGATAAAAGCATCAGCTAAATGAAATGTAATGTAATGTAAAAACATTCTCTGACACATTATTTGAACAATTTGACACATGCTTAATAAAGGCTGCATGCAGTATGGCAGCCAGTGGTGGGAGAGGTTATCAGATCTTAAAGTAGTGTTAAATCCTTTCACTGCAAGCACAAGTCCAGCATTTGGAATCTTAATTTATTATAATTAAATAAACAAAACAAATAAGCCCCTTTTTCATGTTGTAGATGGTTACGGTAGAGATAACTTTAAATAATGCACATGGTTTGATGCTCCACTACATTAATGTAATATTTTCAGTTACTTTGCAGATTTGGATTAATGATGTGATTTTAAAAACACCAGCTTTGATAACACTTAAATGCATCAATAATTGTAATAAAACAAACTGTATATTATTCTCAAATGGGCCATATTGAGTACTTTTGCTGCTTTAAGTATATTTTGATGTTTATACTTTTGAACTTTTACTTGAGTTACATTTTGATTGCAGGACGTTTACTTGTGATGGAGTATAGCTACACTGATATTTCTACTTTTACCCAAGTACAACATCTGAGTGCTTCTTCACCTCTGTTTGTTGCTTCAGCTGATTCTGTCATAACTTTAGTACTGGTGAATCGGTATTTGTGCTATGGATACTTACACAGATCAAACATGAAGTGTTTCACATCCAACCGTTTTACAAGGGGACCTCGTGTATTTCCACATTATCTCCAGCAGGAGGGACTGTAACACAGCATTACACAGAACAATGGTTGCTGGTCTTCATCGTTAGCTGAGTTAAGGTAAGTTGGTTAACAACGAAGCAAACACATCACAACAACTAGCCTACGACATGAACCATAACACAGGTTACTAAGCTAACAGCACACTTTAACTTCACTATCCTTTGGTTGAGTAACGTAGACACAGTAGGGTAAAGCAAAATATGTTGAAAATAAAGGTGAGGAACATCGTGAATGTTTATTAACATAATGCTTTGCTAACTTGTGGAAACCGGATAGTTACCACTAACAACGTAGTTCAATCCTTTTAACGCTTGATGTTAAAGTAGGCACCTTGTGTTTGCGTTATCCTCAGGTGAACCTTGACTTATTAACTAGGCTTACAGTGATATCATATTAAACTGTTCACTTGTGTTTTGCTCAGAAGATGTACGTTTTGTTAATAATTTTATCGGAAAAACAAAACATTCCAAACATGAAGTCAATGGATAGTTATAAACTGCATAGATGAGTTATTGGGGCGATATATTGAATAGGATCCCCTCAGGACCCGAACACTTATAAAGAGGAATACAAAACTAAAACAGTAAACAATCAATTTAATTCATTAAGAACAGTTTGATTGAATCATGAAATGTTGGAATGATAGAATAAAGCACCTGTGATATTTGCTCCATTGTGGTAGGCCTATAGTTACTCCTATAACTAAATTAATTTGAGCAGCAAAACAAAGAACTGACAGACAAGCCGGGGTTTTAGGTCAGCTACAGTATGTAGTTATCAAGTTCAATCTTTCATTCATGGTTGTGTTCAGTGTGAAGGCTTGCATGTGCATCACTCAGTATCTGTCCCCCAGTGCATGTTCTTGGCTTCCCCTCCATGGGACCAGCTGTGCTGCAGGCTGGAGCAGGTCCAGTGTGCATGTGTAGAGTAACCAAGCAGGGTTTTGGGCTGTTTGAGTTGTGTGAGAAGGAGGGCGACAGGCCACCTGCCATAGGGGCTTGCCCTGTTCAGATCCCCAGCCCTGCCTTTCAACTGGGAGCCAAGTTAGGGTTCTTTCATGTGGGCCTGATCTCCTTAAGACGTCAGCAAATATTGAACAAGACTCAGTCCAGACTCAAACACATCTGTTGTCATATAGTCTCTACTGTTAGGCACAGACATGGAGAGAGAGGGAGAGTGAACACCAGTGGGTCTGTTGCATTAGCTTCCATGTGTGGACAGAAAGCTATAGTTTATACTTTGCAAACACAAATGCTCACTTTTGACGAGCTTAGGCTAAACCATGTTCCACTGTAAACAAATATGGGGCTGTGTGAAATAGTTTGAGTTTGGTATGACAAGGCGGCCACTGACTGCCAGATTCGTGCTGAAGATCAGAAATGAGATAAGACGAACAGATAGCCAACATTTCATATGCCTCAGTCGTGTTGTAGAATCCATCAACAGTATTTTGGGACTGTTTTGGACAGATAAGAAGGCCAGTTGTATTGTAGAATTAGGATAGATTATGGAATTAAGTGTTTTTCTCAAATCCTTGGAGCCTTAAGAGAATACATATTAGAGGAAGTGTAAGGCATGTCATTCTTGAAACAGACAAAAAGCCCCAGAAATGCAAATAAATATTCAAATCAACAATAAACAGATTCATAGGAAGGGAATAAACCGGCTGTAAAACTTACTGTACTGTTAGCTTGACTGTTTCATCATAGTTTCGGTTATTCACCGTGCATTTAATGTCATGCAACTGTGTCATGATATCATTCCTTTTCTTCTGATTGCACATAATAGAAATAATACTTTATTTATCCACCACAATAAGACTTGGGTAGGACTCATCTCTGAACTTCTCATAGTCGTTGAAACTCGTCCTTGTGTGACTGGTATGGCTGGTTTCACCATGTTTTACCTCTCCACCAATCAGCTGCCTTCAAAACTGTCCTCAAGAAGGAAAGGGCACTGATAATATGTTGTATTGCCTGAAACACTTCCTCTTAGACCTCATAGTTGGGATGGTTGAGCTCGAGCTGCCTCTTTAGAAATGCGTTGCTGTTGAGTCTGATTCTGCGTGTTTGTTATTCAAACCGTACAGCAGTTGTCGACTGAGCAGGTATAGTACTTGTTTAAATTATACTGCAATGAGCCAGGAAGTAATATAGTATAACTTGAGTAAGTCGTTTATTCATAAATGTATGTGTTATCAGATAGTAGGCCTCAGCACTCATGGTAAGATAGCCTCTCACCTTTGTTTTGTTTTGCTGATTTAGTTGTAGATGGGCATTGTTTGTATACACGTTGACAAATCCTTGAAAGTGCTTAATCTGACACCGAGTTACTACATCTTCACCTGTACAGTAATAGAGAGCCTGTTTGATATTGTATTTGAACAAAAGTTTTAGACAGGAAATCTCAGTAAGAGAACAATAGGATAATATGACCTTTATCAGTGACATCAGTTTCATTTGATTGTTGTAGTTTACATATTTTGTTATGGACTGAGTCTTCTTTGTACAGTACTTTACTGCAATGTCTTTGGCCTGTTTTTATGTAACCTTTTTTGTGTTTGTTTAATTTTTAGTTTTTAAGTCATCGCTCAAGATGGAGGTCAAGAAAAAGAACTTTTTGGGTAACCTGCGTCTGAAAACTAAGCTGGTTAACCTGAAGAAGCCTAGGAGAAAGAACCTTGCCAAGCAAGGAAGAGGGCTGGCCCATCGGCGCAGTATTTCTGTACCAGACCTCAGGTTTGTGCCAAGCGAATCATTTTCTTCTGACAACCCAGATGAGTCCACTCCTTCTGATGTCATCTTTTTTGGCCACTCCCCTAGTCAAAGTGATACAGATTCTGTTGCAAGTGGTTCGCTCGTTGATGGACAACAGATCACAGACAAACCATACGATACATTCTCAGAAAATCGACTCAAAGTTCCCAAAGATCGCACGGCTGCTGCTTTAAAAAGAATAAGTGCACCAACATGGTCACAGAGTCTTTATGAAGAAATCGATGAAATGTTATATACAGGTTCAGAGATCAAGCTGGATTTAGCTCAAGAAGGCTTGTACGCACAAGTCAACAAAAAAACCAAGGGGAATGCACCTAAATTCAGCTTCGACCCTTATCCTCCACCAAGATCTGCTTTCCCAAAAGCACTTACACCAAGACCAGACCTGGTAGACAGAGAGAGTGTCTATGTTGAAGATGCCACAGCAGACAGATTGCCATCAAGCACTGTAGCTGCAGTATTGGCAAGAGCAAGCTCAATGGGAGACCAAGTTAACCCTTACACAGACAGGAGGCCCGCATCAGTTGACTATAAAAGGCCATCGTCTGAAAAAGGAACTCCGCCAGAAACCAGAGCATCTCGCATAGATACAATGTCTCAGATGTTGGATACTCTGGGTACTCCTTTGGAGAGGTCAGATGGTACCTCTCAGGACTCTACCTGTGGCTCTCCCAATGACGAGCAAGCCAATATGCCCTGGACAACAGATTCGGAGGACCTGGACCGAGAACTTTGCTCTCCCTTTCTGATGAGAGACTTCACCACCGAAGAGATTCTGCTAGAACAATTCCAAACTGAGGAGGCCATGGAAGAAACCGCAGAGGTCAGTTTTATTACAAGTGTATTTAACTACATGTATAATAAGACATCCTTGTTCTTAATTGAAGTCTGAATGTAGGCCGACTACACCATGTTATTTGAAGTTTGTATTCAGATGTCAAATTAGTGATTTCCATTCGTGATGATGAATCAATCTGGACAGCCATACTTATCCCCTTCTATGTAGACACTATACAGTATTTGTTAGCATCCCTGCTGTTGTATGAAGTTAGATATCAGCTGTTATGATAGAGTAATCTTTAGCCCGACAAATGCTATGACATTGGTCTTTATTTAGCTCAGGCTTTAGGTTGTCACAACTTATCATTACGTACAGACATATTGTACGATCATTTAAATGCAACAGTTACTGTTCATCCAACTGGCACTAAATGTCAAAAGGCAACCTAAATGATGGGTGTAAAACACAAAGTGACCACATGGAATTTGACTTTATACAACCCTGAAACAAGAGCTATTGTACCTTTTTGTTTTTTTTAGATGCCTCCAAGATACCAGTCAAAAACCTGTGTTACCAGTTAGAAATATGTGTGTACCCTGGAGAGCTAAAAGTACAAAATGAGACTGATAATATCTTACTGTTATTCAACTGTTGTGAGGAAGCATTTACATAGTGTAATCTCCAAGCAATCCCTGTGTGGTTCCCTAAAACAGTTATCTAGTGCCATGACGAATAAATGAGACATTTTTGTTTAAAATGAATGAATGATGCAGTTTCACACTAGACCTCACAGCTTAAGTGTACTTTATAAAGTGTTTGCATTCAGATGATTCAAAATATGTCATTACAACCTTTTTGCATCTAGATGTCCAGTGAAACATGTGATTTTTTTGATGAGAACATGCAAGATCTTCTGGAAAACTCTTCTGTGAGTACAAACTGGACTTCCCACTCAATTCAGTCTTGCAAATGGTACAAGAAAGTATTTAAATGCGAGTGGTTCTTCGGAGCAGGTTACAACAGGGGGGACTGACGTCCAGGGACCCCTACCCTGCCAGCGATACCTCCTGAGCGTCAACATCAAGCAGGGAAGGAACCTGGTCGCCCGAGACAAGCGGTCTGGTAGGTCAACCACAAGCAGGTCATCCATAAGTAAAACATTTGTAAAGACTGTAACAATAAGAAGTTGTCCCGCTTTAATAATAATCACTCTCTTTTTTAGAAACATAAGCTGTTCTTCTCGTTTTTTGCATCAGTACTCATTAGAGAGATACAAAATCAGATTTGTTGTAGCAACATCAAAGGGTGAGCCCTATATTAAAAGCAGCAGGAACATACAACCTGTGTTTTTGTAAATTTCCCCGCTGTGGGACTAATAAAGAATAAAGGATTTGGGATATTTCTGAGCCAATCAGACAGTGGAAAGTAGTGAATAGTTCATGCGTTTTTTTGTATAAGGAAATTGGGCTTTGTTCAGTTAATGCAATTGTTTACCCGTGAGAATGAGGCGACATGTTGACTGGTAAGGAAGAAAATTCACTGGAGAAGTATGCAGTCGGACCAGTAGGACAGACAGACCGAAAGGGATACAACAATTAGGCTGTTTTAAAAAGAACACATCATCTGAACATGAAACAACTGGTGTTTCCACATTTAAATAGCTGGAAAACTTAAATGTCGTCCTAGGTGTGGATGGTGGATTCATTATTTAATTGACATTTAGGTGGTCATCACTTATTTCTCCATGGCTGATAATCTCTCTTAAAACAAAGCTTGTGAATTATATATTTTTTAAACAAACATGTCGTCATATCAAATGGGAATTGAAAATCTATTTAAAATATTAGAGACCAGATCAGTTTTTCTTCTGAATAATTTGCTGGTGTAGTTTTGATGTTGAAATGAGTTTTTAGATGTTTCTGTAGGAGTGTTAAACTTGTGGGATATTCTATTAATGTTTACATCCTAATGCACTTTATTTTTATATTTTGTCATTGGTTATTAATGATCATATCCAAGTATAGGAATTCTGAAGGATGGTTCGTATTTTTACACATCGGAATGAAAAGATTTTCAGAACTGATTTATCAACAATAATAATCTGAGCGTAGACTGAGTTTGTTTTGGGAAAGCAGCGCCCTCGTGTGGTCAGAAGTTGAATTACAAAATGAAAAATCTATGTGTGGCCTGAATAAGTTTAGGCCTTAAAATATAAGTTCAATATAATATTCTATTTACTATTCATTATGCACTTCTTTTTAGTTTTATTTTATTATTTTTAATTCTATGTTATTATTATTTTGTCTTATGTCCTTTTATAATATGTTGCACTGTGAGAGGAGCTCAGGATCTTAGATTTTTAATGCAATAACTACACTGTAGCGAATGTGCACATGATAGTAAAAACTTTTGAACCTTGAATTTGGGGACTTGTATAGTAATCGGTTTTACTTTAAGTCTAGTTTAAGTTGATGTGATATGTCAGTATTTCAAAGCGTACATCCATCTCATTTTATTGAAATGTAAACTCTTAGGATATTCTGTACTTTAGCCAATATTATCTGTTGCATAAAAGCCTTACAGCAAAAAGGTGAAAGGACTTCCTTCTTGTAAATCTGTTCAACTTTTTTCACCTGCATGCTGGCAGCAGACCCTCTTAGCCTAGTGGCCTACTCCCCTCTAGTTGAGACCTTACTTTCCCTGACAAGATGGCACCGTGATGATGCAATCACCACACGCCCCCTGTCCGTCCACTGTTTGCCCAACAATCAACACCGTGCCAGAGGCTCACCAATGGCATACATTGTCATTACATATTCTGAAAGGACCCACGCCACCAGCCCCCACTCCTAGGTTTTTGTTCTCCTCTTTTTTTCCCATTAATTTCCATCGTCACCGTTCTCAGTCATGCCAGAGCTTTTCTCCTTGCTAGCTGCCACATTCTCCTCCTGTCAAGTTGCCTGGAGGTTTCCCTGTCACAGGCTGGCAGGGTGGAGCTGCTGTGGGTCCTGCCTGCCTTTGCGAGATGTTCATTTGGAGTGGGGAGTTGACAGGCCTGACAGCCCATCCCCACAGGGCCTTTGTCATGTGATTCAAGCCTCCCTGCAGGCTCTCTCAAGCACCCCTTTATTCCCCTATACAAATGAAGGCATGGGACTGGCTTTCATTTTTTGGCCAATCTGCATGCAATTGCAGAAACAAAGAAGTCCCATACCCCCACCCCACTCGCAGACAGACTTTCTTAACAGGCTTGGGAGATTAACACTGGTTGCTTCTAGATTTTGGTTCCTGGTTGCCTCATGCTGGCGAGTGTTTCTACTCTTTCACAATTAAACAGCTACATCCCTCTGTTTTTGCCATGTGTGGGGTGCACCTCCTCCTCACATATTTCAGTCTCTCTCACAACCAGCATGGGGGAGGGGTGTGCAAGTGTGTGTGGTCATGTGTGTTTTCATACAGTGTACATTTTTTTGACAATATGTTCTACAAGCGGTAAACATAGTTTGTGTTAAATTATTCACTTTCACCATAGATTGCTGTGTTATTCAGTGTTGATGTTGTTTATATAATAACTTACCACTTAATGTAATTATCACTTGTGTCAAACAACACTATCTTGATGATTTCTTTTTTTGGTTATAATTCAATTTAGGGACCAGTGATCCTTATGTGAAGTTCAAACTTGAAGGAAAACAGTTTTATAAAAGCAAAGTGGTTTACAAAAGCCTAAATCCGCGGTGGAATGAGAACTTCTTCCATGCTCTCCGAGACAGAGAGCATGACGTGGATGTCCGGGTAGGTGTTGTTTATTTGAATAGAGGGCCTAATCCTGTACCGGAGCACACCATTTCTGTTAATAATCTGAATGATGTTTGTTATATTGTTGCAGGTCTACGATAAAAACAGAACTGCCGATGAGTTCATGGGTTCCAGCTCAATTTCCTTGAAAAGTCTGGAATTGTACAAGTAAGGAATATATTTTTGACATTATATTTTAGAGCATAGATTATCAGAAGCAGGTAGGAGTAGTTGGTGTTGAGTTTTTAATCTTCAAGTCTTTTGTCTCTCTACAGAACATATGAATTGGAGTTGCGTCTTGACGATCCAAAAAGTAAAGAAGATGACATGGGAGTTATTATTGTTGACATCTGCTTAATGTTCAGAGATGCTACGATCAAAAGAACCCCAGTAAGATTATTTTTCACATTAAAAAGTATTTGTTGTTGAAGGGCATTGGCTTGAATTATTTGTACTGACTCATGTATTTTCTTCCAATAGAGATGGCCTCCGAGGAAGAATAAGGTATGGAATTTCAATCCATTACATTTACTTTTGTATACTGTCATTTATAATTGAATCCAGAATGCCACCTTGAGTTCGACTTTTTCATTTACATGGCTGTGTGGTTACGGTTATCTGATCTGTATCACTAGGGGGCAGTATCTCACTGTACTATGGTGCAACAAAGAATGAGGTGTATGCTCAGGATGAGGGCTTTTGTGTGTAACCTTGGTTTCAGCACAGCCTTTTTCTTTTGTGGTTTTATCGTGAACCTTTTTTGCAATGCATATTATTTCTAGTGGCAACATTTGCTGAGAATAAAAATTATGGAACAATATTACATTCTGATAAAAAAACAAAAAATAATATTGACTGCATACGGCGCCATGAAGGAGCCTTTAGATGGATATTATAGAGCAGTATTTGGCTCTGTAGTAAATAAAGTTCCATCTCCTCTCAAGTGGGTTTCAATATACTGCAGCTGTAATTAGATTTAGAGTGAAATAGGAGGGTTGCTGTTTGGGACTAACACTGCAGCGAGTGGGTTTATATTCACACCTATGTAGTCACTACATCTGCTACTGTTCAGTCTCTTGATGGTCCAGTAGACAATCTCAATTTGAAATTAGATGACAAAGGAATGAAGCCATTTTCATACACATTGCAGGTTATCCGCTACAGATGGTTAAAGATACTCAAAGGGAGACAGAAATGTGTGATGGGACTCTTCACAATGTTCTGCTGCCTAAATCACAGTGCTAATTTAACAACGTAACAATGCCATTTTTTTCCCATTTCATTTTTGACAAACGTACAATATCTCATTGCGTTTAACACCTATCCTGGAAGCGCTGAATACCCAGCTCTTACAGCTCTACTCCCCCTCTTACAGAACTTCGTTTCCTCCCTCTGTGTTACCACCACAGAGACAGGGAATGGCAAGTGCCTGAGTAAAACTCTGCTGTGTGATAGTGTTTCAAACAGGAGGGGGCTGTATGGGAGAGGCGGGAGGGGGGCTCTGCTGTTCAAGGCATGTTGCCAGTGTGGGATGCCTAAGATCGGCAATGCTGATAATTCCCAGGCATAGCGGGCAATAACCCAGATGTTAGGATGTAATATCACAGCTGTGGATGGACAGTGCTGAGGTACCCGCCAAATGGACCTGGGTCTGAGCTCATCGTGCTTGTCCCCATGCTGTCCCACCATATGGAAGCAATCGCACAGCCCTTTTAGGACCAGGAATAGATTCTCTTTAGGGGCCACTTACAGTTAAGTGGAATTGTTTTATTGGCCGCTGAGATAGAAATGTGTCCAAGATAAACACTTGGGATGACTTGGCTGAGGCCTGTTTTATATCGCTCCTCCACTCCCTCTGTTCCTCTTCTTTTGAAGGGGCTGATATTTATAGGGCTGTGCCTGTGGTATTCCATGTTAATTCAGGTCCCTGAGATGTGCTTTGATCCCCTTCGGATTGGGTGGCAATGTGGGTTGTGACCCAGTAGTGAAGAGGAGGGGCCGGAGTGGCAGGGGAGTTGTAGTGGGGCTGTTTGAAGCAGCGTCGCCAGGGCAGTGGAAGGAGCTGGGCAATCAAAGAGGCGAGAGCAGATTACGGTCCTGCTCTTTAATTACAGTCCGCCCTACACAACCTCTCTGCTGTTTGTTTTAACAGCCCTGGCCTATCACCGCATGGCCTCACGGGAACTCTAACATGGAAACATATCAAGGCCTCTCTCTCTCACTCCCTCTGTGGCACACGGCAGGAAAAGTCCATTATCTGCTGGGCCTTGATTTCCAAAGAGTTCTCAAATGCACAACATCTATGTTAGTTTTGTAGAATCACTTGGGAAGTGGGAACTATTTGTTATGTTGCTGGTTAAAAAACTATTGGATGAATTTGCCAACATGCAGTAAACTCTGATGCAGGCCGTACATACATACTACATGTATGTATAATTTGCTGATGAGAGAGCTGTGCGGTGTGCATCATTACTCACTGCTGCCTGCTGTCTCTTGTGCAGTATGCCAAGTGTCCTGCCTCCCCACACTCAGTCTGGGAGCCAGTGATGAGTGGGACTGTCACAGCCAGGGACATCTGGCTGCTTGCTGACGTCCCTCTCTTCCTCGCTCTCCAGGAGCCTCCATGGTGTGGCTTACCTGTCAGTAGAGATGTGCTAATGTGCTCCAACAGAGATGTGCTGTATAGTGTGGACCTTTGTCCTACTTTCATGCACTCTGTGAACATGATGAGGTGCCAGGCTGAGGCAGGAGCTGGTATACCGAGGGGGAAGCGCCAAGCGTCCACACATATGGAGCATTTAGGAAAAAACTGTCTGTGTGTGTCTTTGCCCCGCAGCAGAACCAGGCCACACCAACCCAGCGTCCAAGTGAGACGCAGAAAATTCAGCTGAAGAACCAGAAGTGGACTGGAGTGCTCGGTATCACCTTGGTGGAGGGACTGGACCTGCCGCAGCATGGCCATGGGGACATCTACGTCCGCTTCCGCCTTGGCGATCAGAAGTACAAAAGCAAGGTTGGACTTTTAATATTTTTGTTAAAGTCTTTACTACTCCTCTACTCCCTTTCCTCTTGCTCATCCTTCCTTTTAATGCCTGCTCTTTATACTTCAAGTCATTCCTCCCAGCCCCTATCTCTTACTTCCCCGCTTCCCTGTCTCAGCAGGTGCCTGTCAGTGACTCACCTCCACCTTGGCTCACTGGGCCATGGCAGAGGCAGCTCATTAGACTGGGCAAGGCTGCCACTCACTTCTCCCTGTGCTTTGGGTGCTGGGCTTCATTGCTCTCATTTGCATACCCAGCATGCCCTGTTCATCTACCTGTACTTGTTGGCCTCCCCCCTGATGATTCTACGGTGCACTTGTCTTGTGTTGTCGTGTCATTTCTTTGTAAACCTCTCTGCTTTCCTCTCTGCTTGTTTGTTTGTTGGACAAAGCTGATTCTAATTGGAAGCTGTCAGTGTTTACAATCCCAGAGTGGCTACTGAGGTGTACACATACAAGCAAACACAAATAGAGACACATACACACAACACACCTCTTTTTCTCCTCTCCTGCTTCGTTCTGGTTGGACTGAATGAAGCCTTAATCCACCTGTCATGCAGGAGCTGCTCAGTCTGATAATGCATTAAAGCAGACATTGATTCAATGTGTGTGTGTGTGTGTGTGTGTGTGTGTGTGTGTGTGTGTGTGTGTGTGTGTGTGTGTGTGTGTGTGTGTGTGTGTGTGTGTGTGTGTGTGTGTGTGTGTGTGTGTGTGTGTGTGTGTGTGTGTGTGTATTTCTGCATTACTGTATATGCTGAATCTGTGTCTTGACTGCCCTCAGAACCTCTGCGTTCAGGCCAATCCCCAGTGGAGAGAGCAGTTTGACTTCAATCAGTTTGAAGATAACCAGGAACCTCTGCAAGTGGAAGTATACTCAAAGAGAGGGAGGAAGGGTGAGGAATCATGGGGGATGTAAGTATTTCCATATGGGTAGTGTTAATTTTGCTCACATTGGCTCCTCCACAGAACTAATTGGCCTTATGTGTTTCAATGGTAATATTTTCCTTGTATGTCTCAGGTTTGAGATTGCCCTATCGAGACTTCCGCTTAATGAGAGGCAGCTCTACACTCATGTGCTGGACCCAGGAAAGGGCAGGCTGGTGTTTCTGGTCACCCTAAGACCCTGCTGGGGAGTCTCCATCTCTGACATTGAAACAGCTACCTTGGAGAGCCCTGATGAGAGAGACACAGTAGAGGACAGATTTGTAAGCTAATTTTGTGTCTTAGTTTATGCAAAAAGCAGGCCCCCAAATGTTGGCATTAAATCATCCATACAGTCCAGTCAGAAATATATGAATTATATGTTATGTATAGGTGTTAACAATGCAATTTGATGAAGTACATTAATCAACCATGCTCATAAAAGGTGTTGAATAACTTATTTTATAATGTATTTTTTTCAGAGCCTTAAGAACACGCACAAGTGTGTGGGAGAGGTTGGCTTCCTTCAGGTCAAAGTCGTGAAGGCAAATGATCTTCCTGCCACAGACCTCAATGGTAATTATATTACACTGATTCACTTCTCTGTTTTCTATCATAACAATCAGGGATTTTTTTTTTTACATTAAATAATAACACTTTCTGGTCATTTGCAGGAAAAAGCAACCCTTTTTGTGTTGTTGAGCTCGGAAACTGCAAACTTCAAACCCACACAATTTACAAGACCGTCAATCCAGAGTGGAACAAAGCCTTAACATTGTATGGGGAAATAAACTGTATCAACATCTGTACTATTATGTTGTATATTGTTGTTTATTTTAATGTGAATGACATGTTTCTTAATTGTAATGTTGCAGCCCAATAAAGGACATTCATGATGTGATAGGTTTGACTGTCCTCGATGAAAATGGAGACAAAGCACCAAACTTTTTGGGGAAAGTAGACATTCCATTACTGACCGTAAGTTTGTTTAAGATTAGCCAATACATACTACTTTGACAGCCTTTAGTTTGTCTCGTGTATTAATATCTGACACAAAATAAACATTTTTGTTGTTCTAAAAGGTTCAGAATGGGCAGCAGATATGTCTGGTGTTGAAGAAAGAAGACCTTGGGTGTGCATCAAAAGGAACCCTCACACTGGTGCTGGATGTTATCTATAACAAAGTAAGGATGACACTTTATTTGTTCAAGCTTGTTTGAAAGATGATGTTGTTCAATATCATATAAAATGAAGTAGTAAAGTGGCAGTGTGTCTGTCTTCTATTTCTTGGTCCCAGGTCAGAGCTGGTATCAGAACCTTTAAACCAAAGGAGACAAAACTAATGGAGGAAAACCAGAAATTCTCCAAAAAGGTAATATCTACGTATTTATTTTATTTGAAAAATGTTAAGCAGATGGATAAGAAAGACTTGCCAGTATGTTTCCCTCACATCCCAATAATAAAGTAGCAACAACAAAGCTACACACGGTCGCAGTTTGGATCGGACATAGTCAAACTAATTTGTTTAATTGGCTTTAATCATCTAATTTCACAAATAGCAAATAGGGGATTGTAAAGCTGATTGAAACTCATTGCAAAGTCATAAACATTATGTCCAGTATCAAAAGATACTAACAGTGTTTTGTTCCAATTATTTCCGATTAGGTTCTTGCCCGGAATATATATCGGGTTCGAAAAATCAGCACAGCAGTTCTGTACACGTTACAGTACATTAAAAGCTGTTTTCAATGGGAGAGCACGCAACGGAGTCTAATAGCCTTTCTGGTAAGTCATTCTCTCACGTTAATGAACACTCTTTAAGCCTTGGGGCGAACAAGTTTTGTCCCATTTCACTGCAACCCAGTTTTAACTCTTACATTTTATGTGAATTAGATCTTGGGGAGAATCTTTGCTTTAGTCATTCTCTTTCCTCTGCTCATCTTTTTCCCATGAAAAACAATGGCTGCCTTCTGTTTTTATCCCATGCACATGGGATGATGTGCTCTATCCTTTAAATCAAACCCCACTTGGCTTTCCTTCAGTTCTGATGACATTAGAGTGTATTTGAAGGGGTGGGGTTTGGGCGTTTGTACATCTGACTTCTTAGTAAAGCCTCTTCGCCCGGGGGACAGTGTAAGGAGGATCACAGTCTCAGCTTCCTTAGGTGGAGGAGTGACAGTCTGCCTCTGAGATTTGAACCTTGTTTAAATATCTCTGTTTAGCTGTTTTTAATGAGGGTATGTGATCTAAGGTCCTAAGCTTAAATAATCTTAAATCACCCTGTGAATCCCCTTCAGTACAGCACATGTAATGTCATGATTAAGAGTGTACACTTGCCATGAAAGCCCTGCCAGCGCCGTGTCAGGGTGAGGAAGCGGTCACAGACAGGGTGTGTGAAGAACTCTCCTTTCACCGCCTTTCTTCTGTCTGCTCTGTCTCAGAATGACATGCAATTCATACCTGTTGTATTCTGTAAGCCTTTCTCACTGATCCTGAGGTGCAAATCCCCCCAGGCAATGGCCAGGCTCAATGTATCACTGCCTTTAGAACAGCACAGGCACACAGACAGGCGGGCGGACACACAGACAGGAAGACGGAGAACAATGCTTTTGATTGTATAAGGACAGAGTGGGAGGCAGGCTACTATCTGGGAAATAAAGTTGGAGCACAGAAAGAGGAAGACAGTTGGGTAAGAGTGCGGTGTAGGAAGGCAGATAGCGAGACACTTGGAGGTGGGGATATGGCCTGGAGAGCAGTTGGATAGGCAGGCTGACAGGTGACAGTTCAGCGGGATCGGGCCATCTTCTTCCACCTATAATTAGATCCTCCGCAGGCGATGGGAGTGTGTGGTAGCTCTCTCTAATCTTTCATTTCCACTTCTGCTCTACCTGCTGTTTAGGAGTGCAGCACACAAATGGAGATCTTTAGAATGACAGAAAAGATCTCAGACTCCCTCACTATTTTCATAAGGATCATCCTTGTTACTTTAGTGTTTCCCAATCTTATTTTTGTCGACTGTGTGTCATCTGCTCCCCGTCAGTGCGGAAGGTAAATCCTGTGACATTAACTGTAGATGCTCTTCCTTTGTATTTGAAAGAACTGCTCTGTATTCAGACACTAACACCAACACACTGGTTGACAATTTTTAAAAGCAGACAGTACTGCAAGTAGTCAGAGAATGCCTTTTGTCTGCCACGAGGTGCACTTCAAATAGTGTAAGTGTCGAAGGTGCACGGCGAGATCCACACCAACAGATTGAATCTGCCACTGTGTATTCATCACCCACTCACCAGCAGACTGAGAGTTCAACGAGTGAAAAGTTGTATTTTTTTCAATGAGTTATTATATTCTCGACAAGTTACAAGCACAGTAAAACATGCAAATCACATGTCTGTATTGCAAGTAATTGATAGTAACTGGAAACACTCTGAACTCTGGTCAGCGAGGGAAACAACAAGGTCTTGACTGACTGTCATTACAAGCGTAGTGCCATGCCGCTATCTACCCCTCGTGCCCCTGCCCACTCCAAGGGTGGGTTCTGTACGGGCACTCCTCCTCCCCCTCCTCCTCCTCCAAGTCATCATTTGCAATTAAGTTAGTGTTTGAGCTGTCTAAAGCAGCATGCCACCATGTGCTTTAATGAAAGCAGCTCCCACTCCTATCTTTATATCTTTAGGCAGTGGTAATAAGGTAACTGATTCAGACATTGACAGATGGCCTCTGCTTGCCTCTCAGATGTGCATAATTATACCACTAGTGTCTGCTCTTTTCCACAGTGGCAGGCAGCGCAGGGCTTCTCAGGGTATGCCGGTAGGAAACGCTGCAGTGGTGGGTCTAGCGTTAATATACATTACAATACATTATTTATCAAGCAGGCATACCGGTCCTACCCTGTTACACCATATACATCCTGTAATGCATTACCGCTGCTGTGGTTTCTACTGGGACTGCGGGATGCTCATGTAGTGCTTTACCAGGAATACTTAGCCATTATATCACTCAGTCCCACAGGCCACTTTTCTGACCTCCACACAGCATGCAGTCTACATTTGTATCCTGTTTATGTAGATTCAAGTATGCATTATGAAGTGGTTGTTGGTGTGTGGTGTGTGAGGTATTCAAATTTTTTATGAGGGATCACTGCTCTGGTTCACGTTAACTAAGTGGATGCGAATGGGGGGAAAAAGTGTTGGAGAAATCTTCTTTGTTCATAGCAAGATAACTTTTCTCTCACGAGTGGAAATCTGAAAGCTGCACATCCAGGAACATATAAAGGTAGCATTTACAGACTGACAGTTTATTTGGTGTATTTTTCTACAACTGAGTGCTAGTGTGTGAGGAATAAAAAAGGCTTGCAGAATTGTCCCTGTTTGCGAGTGCAGGAGGGTTACTGGTTTTGTTAGTGCAGTCTCATCAGCAGAGTCCATATCGTTTGAAGTCGCCTTCGATTTTCCACCAGTGTGTGTAGCAGTTTTAAAATAAGATCTCTATAATTAGGTAATGTAACAAAGAAAAGAAAAAATCTCACGCATTTAAACAAAGTTCTGGCAAATCCTCATAAACATTTTCATCAGTGAACGGAAATACAAACAAGAATTTGGGATTTTTTTCCCTCTCCTTGTTTATGCTACAGTAATGAGCCTAGGATCTGCGCTTTTCAGGAGTTTGACAACGGCATGTTCCTTTCTCTGAGAGAGAGGAAATGTGACAGCTAAAATCTTCATAAAATAACGGCCTTTAGATGTGCTTTTCAGTAAGACTGAGCGAGATGAATGTGCTATACATCAGCAGTGACTGCAGAGGGGTCACCCAGAGTTCTTTGCTGCACACAAGAATAGGACCTGTAGATGGAGCTACAGCACTGCTGGAAATGTAAAAGGGGGCACCAAGTAGATCAGTTACTTTTCCCAACAGGAGCCATTCGTGGGAACAACTTTGAGTGAAATCCTCCATTCTGTGCATTACACCGAGAGAGAAGTTTCTTGCACAAAAAAGAAGTAAAAAAAATAAAAGAAGCTAAATGAGTATGTATTAGCCAGCCAAATTAATCTGTTTCAGAAGTTTAAAGTTGAGAACCATTTTGATTTAGATGAAATGGATGAAAGAAAAAGGATAATTTACACTTGAAAGCTGATTTTGAGCTTTGCTGTCATTAGACCGCTTTAAGTATTTAAGTAGAATTAATATTTTAACATACGAGGTACCTCATCTGTCAGGAGTTAGACTAGAAAGAAACTTGTATACCTTATGTGGGTATTTGAACCGTTTTCTTTTTGTAAGTGCCAGGTAGCAACCGCTTTAGACATCATTTGACAGCCTGTGAAATGCTGATTGCCTCACATCACACACTGTAAAGATGGCATTTGATGAATGTTTGATGCGATGCAGCTGTAAACACACTTGGCAGCTGCGACGGGCACTTTTTTGGGGGGGAGCTGATAGAATCATCGTCTCTCCCGATGAGGGCAGGACGGGGTCAGATCTGGCTCCAGAGGTCTCGGGAGACCACCTGTGTGGAGCCGTAGCAGTTCCGGGGCCATTAACCAGAACACCAGCCCGGCAGAGATCAAAGCCATAATCAGAGTTGTCATAATTGTTCTTGTTAACACTGTCCCTGAAAATGAGATGCTTTGTGAGTCTTGGATCTGCCTATTTGTGGTTTACTGCATTGCAGTGTGGCCGAGCTTTTGTGAGAACAGCGAGAGGACCGCACGCCCGTGAATCGTCTCCTTGTTTTCGCTCTGCATCTGTTTTCTCTCTGTTTGAAAAAGTTGGAGGTTCTAAAGGAGTGGGTTTCTCAGTCTCCTGGGGGTTACACTCTCCATCTCTGTGGCTGTGGGAGTTCTCACAGACTGAGTAGTGGGAATGTGTCTAGTAAAAAAAGAAAGTGACAGTGATGGCGATGTGTTTATTCATTGTTTTGAGTCTGAGATCTATTAATATTTAATGTTAGTTTATGGATACTTGCAAACTGTTCAGCAGTGTCTAATGATTTATCACAACATTTTAATTTAGCTGCACTGAATGGCTTTGTGTCAGTGGACAGCTCTTGAAGTTGGCTGTATGCAGCGTGTAACCTTGAAACATGTTCCCTTATTAGCGGGATTAATAAGCTTTCTCTGTTTTATATTCACTTCATTAGAGCTGGAAATGGTTCCTATTTTTTTGTATGTTTTGGGACATGGATTTCAGTTTTAAGAACACATTTGATGCAATTTAAACTGACCAAATTCATCATTTTTATTTAGCCTTATTAAAAAGCATGAATGTATTGTTTAGTACAAACAAGGAAAGGGTCCTTAGATGTATAATAGCTGACTGCACTGAATAATCGCCTAGAGGTTTTATCTGTGCATCTGCTGTAGTTAGGCGTTTCATATTATGCGTGTTTTCATGTATGCTTTGTGTTTAACCTCCTTGTGTGTGCCATATTATAATGACTGCCTTTAACATACTCGCCACCTTCCTAGTCACAGAGGACACTTTTCCCCAGGCAGCTGAGGCAGCGACCTGTCGGCCCCTGTGTGTGGCTGTTTCGGGGCCGGTCTTGGCCCCGGCGCGTTAATGTGCGTATGAGCTGAGCTGACAGGGAGAGAGAGTCCATGCCACTCCCTCCCCACCTCCTCAGGGGGAAAGGCTCGCATGGCAGATCTGTCACCCAGGAGGTCGCTTAGTGTTAACGCTCCCGACACGGATTAAACACTAGTGGCCAGTGCCGGAGTAGAGGGTCAGTGCAGCCACCACTGACAGGCACCACGGGGGCCCGCTGACTGCCCTGCTCCAGCCTCGTACCGGCGCTACTCTGGCCCTGGCATGTGTCAGACAGGCGGTGAGACAACGGCCAGAGCTGGCCCTCACACGGCTTTTCTAATTCAGAGCTTCGATAAAGAGCTGCTATCACTGTCGTACTGTACCGTGCATGCAGCCTCAAAAAGTGAGGCATTTTTTATAAATTTGCTTTTGTTCAAAAAATGATTATAAATTCATTAATTTAATAATACTATGTGAGACCATTTTTATGAGGTAAGTTTAGTTTTGAATTTACCCACAGAATATTATTCTTAAAGTGTATTTATAGCTATGGTTTCATAGAAAAAATGTGCAGTTGTGTTCATGTGATTGAACAAAATAACAATAATAATAATAATTGTTAACAAAGTTGAAATCTTACTTGATAAGTAAATATCTACCTACTGTACTCTGTACTGTATTTGCTTTAAGAATTGAATTGTGAATAGCATCACACTCCAGGACTGTAAGGGCCGATTTCCTCCCGCTGAATAGGGACATGAGATTTCCTATTTTATTGCCCTCACTCGGGTCTTTCTCCCCCTCTTCCTATGTCTCCCTCTTTCTCTCCCCCCCAGTCGATAAGACTTGAGCTGAGCGTATGTGAAATATTTATTCAGCGTTAGCTCAGAGCACCATGGCTGCCCACACACTCTACCTGCCCCGAAGAGAAATCTTATCTGTGCTTCCTCTGCGTCCGACACCCCCTCAAAAGCCTGTCCCCACACTGGCCCGAGCTCAACACAAATTACATGTCTCATTGCTCTGCATTTACAGCTACTTTAAAGCCTGCCGCTCCTGTCCCCAACATAAGCCCTCAGCCAGACTCTGTTTCAGGCGGGCTTAAAAAAGAGACCTGCATGTGCTGAGCTGCTGCGTGTGCCTTTGATTCATTATTAATCTCCTTTTTTTGTATTTTAATTGAGGAAGTAATGCATATTAATTTTACTGCCCTTGATTTCACCCAGAAAAAGACCATCTCTATCAGGTTATTCAAGGTTTTGTAGAGGTTCCATTTGTTTTTAAAATAACAATTTTCTTAATATTTCTTAATCACATGTTTGCACACAGTCACGCACACAGATTAAGGCCTTTTTTCTGTCCATAACACACACAAAAAACACACTTACCAACACAGATAACCACACGCAAACCATGCAGCCTGTACTCATTCTTGTTAAACTCTTTGAGTATATGTTCATGTAATTTGGCATCCGTCCATGGCCCCCATGACTGACCCTCATAATGCTGCCTGGCGCTCTCCTCGCTTTGTTTAGCTTCCCAAGTGGAGTGCAACGAAAGGGAGTAGTGAAGACACAGCCAAGATTAAATCTTCCGTGTTTTTGGTTTGCACAACGTCTTTAAAAATAAGGGTATTTTTTAAATGGACGACATTAAACAAATAGTTGTTTTTAGTTGTTAGCTTAGTACAGTAATGATGTTGCATGGCCCCTCATGCTGTTACATTAAATTAATTTGGCTCATCAACAGTATGATGTGTGTAATACTGATGTGATGCCGATATTTACAGCCTGTTATCTGCTGTAGGGTATAAGAAGATCTTTTGGCAGCCTTGCAGTCTGGTGGTACGTCTGCCACTCAGTAGTTTGGGTTGTTAGACTGGGCAACCCCCTCCTCTGTTAATCAATTTACAGGATGGTAGAAACTCTTATAGAGGGTGTCTTTGTCCCTTTGTTCCTGCTACGATCCCCTTTCCTCTCCTGGGAGAGTGTGGGTGGTGGGAGCTGCCATGCTTGCTCAGCTTTAAGTTATTTTATTCACACTTTTAATCGCTGAGTGCTTTATTATTAGGTCCTAGATTCTGCTGGCCAGGGGATCTGCATGAGAAGGCGAAGAATGCATTTAGTGGAATCATATTAATGGCACTATAAAACAAATCTGTCAGGCTGTTCTTAACCCTGCTGGCAGAACTGCTCTGCCCAGGGTTGCCCCCTTCTCCAAGCGCTTACAGGTGGCTAAGGAGAGTGCATCTCCATCATCTACTCCACCGCGTGCTAATAGTTTTATTAATTCATTCTTTTTTTCTCCCTAGGCACCCTGTGCATAATCATACAGACATTTTTCAGCTAAATGGTGTTTGTCAAGGGAGTTTTCCTACATTAGAGACACTCCTCCCAGACATACACACTAACACTTGTTCAATTACAAGTCGTTCGTTATCCAATACTGCTGTGTGTACACCTAAATGCTCAGGTATATCATTAATTATTACCTCCTTTGCTTTTGTTTGTTGCTTTATGGCCTTTTTGGTTAGATAAATGACTGTCTTAATACTCGTGCAATATATTATTAGCATTGTCGTCTTTAAAAAGTTCAAGGTTTTACTTGTCATGTGTAATTTGTTGACGGATACAAAATACGCCCTTAAAACTGAAACAGAGCCTCTTTGATGACAATTAAAATGTGGATTATTTTTTATACAAATTTACACTCACGCCTGAAAGGTTGCACTTTGTCCAACACGTCCTTTAATCACCCAGCTGCTTGCTAATAAAACATAAACCACTTAGTGGGGAATTAGTTCTGTCTCCATTTCACAGAAACTCTGGAGAATGTGGGGAGACAAGGAGAAGGTTTAGTCCTGCCTCTGCTCATTACTGCGGGATGTCTGGCGGTAAAGTCTCAGTCTGTGCACCTGAGTGAAGGAATCTGAGAGGTTTTCCCAGATGTTTCTCTCCCATCTTTTTTATTGGTGTTAAAAAAGCATGTAAATCCTGAACACATGGGCTGACATACCATGAGGGAGGAATTGAGAAGATATTTCTGACAGTTTTGGTTTATACCCTCATTTAAGCACTCAGTTTAGACACAAGGCATTGTATTTCTGTAGGCTTTTATCTTGTCCACTGAGCCAGAACGCGGTGAGCAGAAATTTGCATTAGTGGGCGATTATGAATACCTGTGACAGATTCTCTCTGCCGGCTCCCTGGGCGGAAATGAATTGGCTCCCTCTGTTGACTTGCACAGGAAGACAGAGACCAAGCAATTAGACTTTAGTGGTTAATGTAGCAGCTTTTGCAGGGAGGGCAAGGAGGTTCAACATTCCTGCTGGGCTCATGTCAGTTTCCAGGCATTTTCTCCCCCTTTCTCTTACCTCTTTTTTATAAGAATCCTGGGAATATGACAAGCTACCTGTCCGCCAGCCAGCTGAATTCCTCTGGGGTGAGGGAAGCGTCGCTTTAGAATTGCCTCATGGGAGCTGAGGTGACAACACATGACGTAGGTTATTCATAACAGAGAGGAGATGTACTGCAGCTACCTCTGCACATCATGCATATTCATTGTTTACTTTTTTTTGTATCCCCCACTAGCTCCAGTTTGTTGCTGCATATGTAATTCAAATGAGCCTTTATAAAAAATAACTACTGTATAACATTTTTTAAATTCTGTATTCCTTAGTCATCCCGCTGTGTTTCTGCATGTCGCTACGGTTCATCAGCTATCTCCCAGGTTGTTTTGGGGGATAATAAGCAGAACGGTGGTGAAGCCTAGGGCAGTTGCACCACAGTGTTGTCGGCATTACTCACGGTTCACGTTTCCCTGGTGGCCGTTTGAACCTAGGCCTGGTGTTGCAGTAGGTAGACTGGCCCCCAGAGCAACGTACAGGGACTCTGCATGGTCGCGTTGACAGGAGCAGTCTGCTGTTTACAGGCCTGCTATTGAAGCCTGAAGGCCCCAATGGTTCACATCCTGTCTCGGGCTTAACTCGAACATATTGTTCATAGTCGAGTCAGCCTCCAGCTTTTTGAGCCTAGACTGCACATTGCTGCTATCGTGTGAGTACCGCTTAGCAGTTACACCCAACCTTTGAAATAAACAAGAAACAAAAGCTTGTTATGAAAGTAGCATGTTGAAAAGTATGCATCAATTTTAGAAAATGTATGTAAAGCATGAGGAAAATTGTATAGTTAAAGATGTCTGTGGTAAATAAAAGCGCACCATATGTTTGCACAAAATCACACTATAATAGATTTTAAGGTTTCACTTGCTGTGGGGGACTTTTTTATTTCATCCCTGTCAACTGGCTGCTGTGATCCTCCTCACATTTACTGATGATTTCAGTTGGAGACCGACTCATTAGGCTGTCACTAAATGGGTTTAAATGCAGCCGTCCAATTAGTGCTCTGCTGTGAAATGCAGTGGGTGTTGTGCAACGTGCTTAGCACCACTCCTTTACTGAATTATGTGGGATTACTCATTCAGTGTGATCCATCTTATTTCTACCAGGGGTCTTGGCTTTTCTCAGTGTCATCGCCACAGAGGGGGTAAATGTTGCAAATGCTTCTCCAGTTTTCATATGCGTCTCGTCAGAAAGCCTTGCTGCTTCCGAATCTAAGAGGATTTGATGTGCTAGTTAAAAGACAGCATACCATGCCTATCCATGTCATACTTCCTGTTCTGCCGTAAGGCGCTCTGCCAGCGCTGTGTTATTGGTGTATATAAATAGGATTTCAACATATTAAAAGTTATCCTTCAATGTCAGTTACTTTCAAACCACTAAGAGTAAAATCTGTTGCCATCGACTGTAAATCTCCGAGGCTTTACAGTCTGTAGTACGTTTCATGAGATTTAGGACGTGCTTAAATCTATTATATATTTTGTTTTGGGAACAGGCTTGCTGAGATTTGAACGCTGAGCTCCCGCTACAGTGTGATGGGCTTTGCGTTATACTGTCATGTCCTGTCTTCTCAGATCTTCCTTGTGACGGTGTGGCACTGGGAGCTCTTCATGCTGCCCCTCTTCCTGCTGCTGCTCATTGGCTGGCACTACTTCCAGCTCTCTGCAGGGAAGGCCAGCTCCAACCAGGACCTGGTGAGTGATGAGGACTCTTCAGTATTCATCCATACATGTCTGTTGATGCATGCTGTTACAGTGCAAATTCAATCTGTACCTCTGGTCAACCCCTGAGGGAATTAAATCCTTTTGGCACACATTGGGCAAATATCAGTTTTACAGTAATGTCAATTAACATCTCTAACACTGGCATGTACACTGGATAATACTTGGCAATAAAAAGCACCTCACAGTGCAGCCAGTTGAAGCAGCATTCCATATGTTTTATAGCTAGTTTCTACATTTTCTCCGGAGTCCCATTAAATCACCAAGCAGTAAGAAGCCACTAAAATTAAATCACTGTAAATGTATGTATAGCCTATAGTCTGTCGAGTCTCATCACATCTGTAAATGCAGGACTCGAGCTCTCTACAAATGCACAACTATCTCCTCCTCTCTATCTACTGTTGTGGAAATGTTGGTCGCCCTACACATGTCTGTGAAGGTTAATGCCGTTCACACTTCTGACTGCCCCCCAATTTCACTGTGTTGTAAAGCCTTCTCACCGGCCGGCCGCGGGTCTGGCCTGCTCACACCCACTCCCCAAAACAACATCCCCGGCTCGGTGATTGTGTTTATGGCTGCTGGCAAAGATGCCGTCCCTGGGCAATGTTAAAGCCCAGGCTCACCCCCATATCCAGTGTTGAGACTCTGCCACCCCTCTGTGACCCTCTGGCCGGCAATGACACAGCTCTGTTCCCAGGCAATGTCACAGTGTGCACCACATTGGGGTCAGGGATGACTTGATATAAAGTGATCTAGGCAACAGCATCCAAATTAAATGTGTTTTTTTCCTCTTTCTGTTTTTCTGTGTGCTTATGTTGTGGAGAAATGAGATTGCTTTGGTGTGACAGTGCTCTTGTGAGGAAGGCCCTCTTTCACCTCTGCTTTTGTGTGAGGTCACCCCTGTGATGCAGTCTCTATGGAAACAAGCCTCTCCCAATAGGGGTGAATGTACTCAAAGAAAATTTCATTACTAGGTGTTTGTTAAAAATGCTCCAGTGCCCACATGTCCTGTTCGTTTGAAATCACCCTCTACCCTTTATTTTCTCTTAGGTGAACATGAGCATGGGTGATGAAGAAGAGGAAGACGAGAAGGTATTTTATTTAGTCTTTTTCTAACATTTTAAGGGATAATATGTTTTGGTGGAATGTTATCGCTTTTCAGTTTTGACTTTATACAAAATATATCTTTTTATGGATTTCCATAAACACAGAGGGTTTAAAACTTTACTCAAAAGCTTGTGGAAAAAACTAATTGGAGTGTGGACCCTGCTAATATTTATTTCTGAATCACAAAGGTTAAATCTAATTCTATTACCTCTGGTGGTCAGAAATCTGTGGTTCAGAAACTAGCTGTTGTTCTTATACAAATTAAGAAAATGTTTTTCTTCAAAATGTTATGCCACAAAGCCATACCCATTCTATTCGATCTAGTCCCTCAGCATAGTCACTATGAAAGCTACTTCTCAGAAGCTATTTTCAGACTAAGAATAGAAATATTTCATGCATCCCAAATGAGGGCAACATCTTTGAAACATTTGTAGCATGTAGATCTTTATCCTGTTCCTCTGGGTATTCAGTTTCACTTTACAAAAGCAGTCCGCAGAGATACTACAGCCTTTTGAAAATCTTTAAATCCAAACAGCACCGTCAATTACATTTTGCACGGTTATTGCGGATACAATGTATAGATTTTTTTTTTGTATTATCATTTTCTAAATAGAATAGTTATGTTGAGAATAACCTTTTACTACAAGCACAAATGAACAAAGTAGAATAACAGCAGTTAACTTGTACTTTGCCCCAAAAGGTTATCACTCATTCTAACGTGTTCGTTTGTGAGAAGTCATAAATGATAATGTTTATTAATGTATCTCTCTAGTGTCTCTTGAAAAACAAAACAACAGGAAAGCTTTAAGTAGCCTGAAAATTATACTTCCCCTCAGCACATAATATTCAATTACACTCATCCCACAGTTTTCTGTAAAGAAGGACGAGTTAACAGGGATGTGTATTATTGCTTTATGGCAATGAAGTGTGGAGCTAACGCAAAGCCTCCAAGCAATGACCCTTGTGCTGCATGTCTAGGCCCAGGATTCATATCCATAATGCGCTCAATATATTCTGTTGTGATGACCCAAGGCTATGAAAAAAGCCAGCTTCTTTTAAAAACACAGGCACATCCACCAAATCCTGTCTGAAAGGATGGGCTAATTCACAGATGAAACCCACATGATATGTCTGCACACAGAGTGGGAAGCCGCCCTTGCTATCATTGCTTGGAACAGGCAAACTGGTGCTTAAACAAACAACAGTGACACCGAATATCTGTGTTTTTATGAATATTGAATCCAGCAGGATTACATCTATGCACTGCATTTAATATCATTGCTATACAGACTGTTTTCGCACTTGTCTTTACCTTGACACCTCTATATTTAATAGGGAAATGTTTACTTTTTAGTTTAGAAAATGGCAGTGTCTTTAGAGAGGGATACGATTCCCTCAATATGCTGCATGTGTTTCTGAACTCTTAAAGCTTTTTGAAAGGTTTTCCATGAGCCTCCCTAAGCCCTTTCACACTCAGAGGAAATGAAATATCTTCTTTCATTTGCTAATTAACCAGTCACCCATGTTTGTTTTAAGCTGTCAGCTTTAATTTAAAGTGGCTTTTTTGAAAGTCTTGTTATGGTCTTGCTGTCACTTGAATGTGAGATCATGCAGTTAGATCAGGCAGTGTAGCTTTACACCTCATATCAAAGTCTTCTTTAAAAATATTTGGGGTTAAAGAGTGATCAGTGTTAAATTTGATGACTTCAAAGCTTTTCTTTTTTTTTTACCCTAGTCTTTCCTCTAACATGTGCATAAAGGCTTTTCCTTTGAGAAGGTTATGATTACCACTCAAATATGTTTTATCCCCCTTTTCCCCCCCGAGGAAGGAAATATTTAAACCTTAGACAGAGCAGCAAAAATGTGAAAGCATGACGTTAAAGAGAGACGAAAGGCAAGGCAGTGTTACACCAGGATAATACAGAACAGATTCTCTGCCTGTGAACAAATCTGTCCTGGGGGAAAGAGGCAGCTTACAAATTATGTGTGGGCAAAGTGACTTCCCTTTGGCCTTAGGTATCAATTGTGCAGATAGACAATATTTAATCATAACATAAAGAAACAGAGAGGCAAAACAAGTCCATAGATCTCCAATAGAAATGAAAAGGGAAGATGAAACAGCCCCTTCAGTGCCCCCCGGCTGCCAGTGCAGGTCTGGGGAGTTTGGGGGGAGGGGAGGTTGAGCATGTAGTTGCGGGGGTGCTAGACTGGGCTAGGGGGGTTACTCCATCTCTCACCCGATAGTCCACTGTCACCACTGGGTCTCCTTGAACACACCAGTAGGGCGGACCGTGCATGCACCCCCCAAACATATTAAAGCCTCTTTTTTTGTGTTTTATCCTTGCAAATTGTTTGGTATCTTATTTTAGCTGCATGAGAGATAATTTGCCTGGAACACAGGTGTTTTTCATTTAGATGCACTTCTTATCTTTGTCAAAAAAGTCACTAGAAAAAAGATTCTGTCTGAGAATTCAAATTTGGCAGCGTTTATTCTAATTAGAATGATGCTAAATGAGCTTTTTTTCCTCCAGCCTTTGATAACAGCCCACATGTCTGTGAGAGTATGTTTACCTTTGTGGAGGAGATCAAATTGGTTCTCCATTACCGCACCTTAAAAGCAAGCTTTGACAATTTTATTGGAAATGAGAATATGATTTCACACAGGTTTTCTAATCAGCAGACATTTAGGATTCATTTAGTCCATATCCAGCTCACTCATCCTGTTCCATTTCAGAAGGAGATCTTTTATTTCTTTTTGTTTCCTCTGCACTCATGTTCCTGCTGAAAGAGAAATGAAGAAAGATAAAGAATATCATCAAATGATTAATGTAAGAAGGACTTTAGTTTTGGTCGTTAAGGAGATGGAGGATTTCAAGAATGTTAAAGCACATGAATAATGATAATCACGAGAGCCTCGCGATGTGTACTTCAGAGTACATCTATTTGTCTGTTTTTCCCTTTAGAAATGAAAGCCAATATGGTTTCTCTTTTCTCCTGCTGGAGCTTTATTTCTGGCTAAATTTACCTTGCATGTGTATTCAGAGAAGTTAAATAATGCTTCATATCTCTTATTAGATTTGAATTCTAAATCATGTAACTGGGTCGTTTAAACATGTTTAAATGGAAATTTGAAAAGGAACACTGATGAGGCTCCATATCCACTGAGCTATCATTTCTTAAAGAGCGGCTCTGTGCGTCCATCAGGAGCTCACTCGCACGGATTGTAATGGCTTTTAGCAGACTCTTACAGTGTTCCTCGCTTTCAAAATAAACTTTGGATAAAGAGTTCAATTAACACCTGATGTGGAGTAAAGGACGTGCATGAAGGTTTTCTCAGCCCCCCCAACGCCGCAGAGTGCAGGATGATGATGCATAAACACAGATAGTCCTCTTTCCCCATGATGAGACCATGAGATGTTAATCTCAAAAAGAGCATATTTGTGATAGTTTTTCCTTTTTTGGACAGTGCTGGGCCTCCAGTGTCTGTCCAGATCCGGGCCCAGTGGGGGAGGCACTGCTAGTGTGGGAATTGCTCTCTTCCTGCGCCTTTCGTGGAGAAGAGTGGGCCTGACAGTGGGGAGTCTCTATGTGCTGGCAGACAATGTTTTCCCAGGGGCTGCCTCATGAAGCTCTGATAAAGGCATTCTGTCTGGACCCTGTCAATGCACACAGGCTGCGGCTTGGCTGACTTGTAACATAAACATATAGACATCCCCAAGCCTCCTGCTAGGGTCCATCAGAGCGCCCTCCCCCAACACTCTCATCCCCCCCTCTCCCACTCACTCTTCCTCTCCCACCCTCTGTCATCATTCCTGTCATTATTTCCTCCTTTTGATGTGAGGCTTCTCAGCCCTCTTTAGCTTGTGTTACTTGTGTTATCTCGAGTCACTCCTCTGCCTCTGGAAGGCTTCACAATTCCTGCCTTGATGTTATCACATTTATTTCATTTTAAGACCCTCCAACCATCTCAAATGTTGACTTATTGCTTTGCTACACACAGTCATTATTATCTAAGTGCATTAAAAGCAAATAATAACTAATGGGCAGTGTAAGGCAGGCTAGAGTCATGCGAGTGAAAGAGTTTACACATCCATTCAGGGTTCTAGTCAACGTGACGTTTTTTTCTAATGCAGGGAAAGTGTTTGGGTAGGTAAGAAAGCCTGGCCTGACAGATCTGAAATAACATGTTCGAACTTGTCCTGTGCGGGCTGATGGATAGGAATCTTTCCTTCATTTTGGGGCCCCTGCTCTTCTTGTCTAGGTCGTCTAATCCACCTGATTGCGGTGGGGCATTTTGTGTACTTTTCATCTACCGGAGAGTCTTGATTGTGCAACAGCCCTATTGTGTGTGGCGGACAAAAGCTAAAATCTCCCAGCCATCCACATAACAGCTTCTGAGTACTGAGTCTGTGTCATCTTCAAAAGCATAGTCTGAAGATGTACAGTGTTTGCTCATTATGGGCCATTCAATAGATAAATCACACATAAAAGCAGCGCAGACATAAACTGCTCTTTGTCTACCATGCCCAACAATTGACATACAGTGTACCTCATCAGGGTCTGTGCATTCTTTTTCAGGAACCGGGAAAAAAAGGTTTGATGGATAAGATACATATGGTGCAGGAAGTAGTGCTGGTTGTCCAGAACGTTTTGGAGGAAATCGCAAACATCGGAGAGAGAATCAAGAAGTAATTTCATAATAATCATGCATATTTTTTGATTCATTCATTTTGTTTGTCTATATAGTTTCACGTTTATCTGACACTATTGTTCTTTTAAAGCATATTCAACTGGTCTGTCCCATTCCTGTCGTGCATGGCTTGCTTGATGCTGTTTGTGGCAACAGCACTGTTATATTATATCCCACTGCGATATATCGTGCTGATATGGGGTAAGTTCCACATAAAAAAACTGTTATTTATTTCTTACAATTCTAAATGAAAACATAAAATGTGTTTTGCAAAACTAAAATTGTTTTGGGTGATACAAACTCCCACCATTTGTTTCTTGATAAATGCCTCATTACTGTGACTAAATTCTCTCAACAAAATGTCTAAAAATCAACGCCCTTAGCATTGTAACAAAATACAACACTTATTCAATCTTCCTAACTGCAAATCTTTGATTTAATGAAGTGCAGTAATTTAAGAACTGCACCGTGCCTACACCTCTGCAGATGCACAGGGATCAGACAGTAGCAGAGGATTTCTCTTCTCAGTGTGGGCTGATGTAGCAGAGGCGAAGCCTAAGGTTTGTGTGCAAACAAAGCAAAGGTAGAGTAGCAATCTGTATATAATACATGATGTCCTTGGGCAGTCTGTAGGCTCCTGGTCTAGCCTCTCATTATCTGCTGTAGTCATACGGAATAGACAGTCATCTCAGTGGTCAGGGAGATATGCTGCCCTTAACAGGCTCTCCTCCTCCAGCTGTAAGCCCACAACCACTGTACTTCCACACTGCCTTCAACACAATCAATACCAAAAAACCATCATATCAAACAAAAAACACACAGTCTGAGACACTCCTCTGCCTCCCCAGTTAACCCCCATCTCTGTGGTTGCAAGGCAAGCCTTTCAAGTTGCTTGCACATATTTAAGTCCTTAGGTTCTTTGTCTGCATGTTGAGGTACAAGCAGTACCAAGCTGTGAATATAATGGTCCCATTACAACACCCCAGAGATGTTGCTTTTTTCTCTGTGGTGTGCAGCCATGTGCAAAGTAAATATAGATGTGCTATAAATGATCAGTTTGAAGCAAACTAAACTGAAGAAACATTTTCTTATGACTCTTTAGCTCTTCTTCAAACTAGAGCTTTCATTATTTGTCTTCTTTAATTGATTACGTACTGCTGTGTCCATATCCATCTCCATTGGATTGGTCTGGCTTTAATTCAGTTGGATCAATTGAAAAGGCATCATATAATGCAGTTACTGAACTCTATACCTAGATATGGTTGCAGAACTCTTTTTATTAATGTAACTTTTTACACTGTCACTTTTGCTGGTTGTTATGACACTTTTACTCATTAATTTGTTCTTGTTTTCACAGGCGTTAACAAATTTACCAAGAGGCTGCGCAACCCACATACTATTGACAATAATGAAATACTGGATTTCCTCAAGAGGGTGCCTTCTGATGTTCAAAAGGTAAGGGTCCAATTTTACATACAGATAGGGAAGGAATTCCCTGAAGATGGCTGCATTATTTGCTGTACCAGAATTCCCAAGTGTTGCAGAAATATATCCTCTGGCTTTGTTTGATTATTAATGGACTCTCGCCTTTAAAGCAGCCCCGGCCCAATTATTCCTCAGTTCAGCTGCATGTAGTCGCCGCATTGCCTGAGCGAGGACATGCTCAGATCCGTTCTCAGCCATATTGCTGCAGCTTCGTCCGTTACTAACAATTTTGTCGGTATGATTGAAGCGCTGTGACATTAAATTTGGTGATTGGCCGAGGGCCGGTAGAGGGCTCCTGACGTCTCTTGCTGTTGTGTCAGTGCAGAAACTATGATGTGGCCTCAGTCACTTCTGGGTGGTAGAGTCAATTAATGTAGTCGTGAGCCCCAGTCCTCTTGCCGGGTGCCATATGTGATTACATATTAGCCATGGCTGATATGTCATTTGCATTTACATCACAGAGCTGAGGAGAGCTGTCAGGCTGTTGTAAGTGGTGCTGGGCACTCGCTGTTCTCTGACTGAGGATTTTGCTCAGCCAGGAAATGAAGTGCCACACAGCGCCTTCATCTCCCAGGTAACTCGCCAGACTGAATTCAGCGAGAAACCCTGACAGTCTGGATCTGGAAAGACACTCTCACCCCAGTCTGTTTCTCTGCTGCACCCTTGATGTCCTCCTGCAGCAAGCCGTTGCTGACTTCTCTGTGATGTTGGAGGGAGCCTGTGTTGTTTGAGATTTGGCTGACTGAGTTGGCAAAACAAGGTGGTGAATACATTTTGATTCAGAATCCTTTGTATGTCTTCTTCCCCGTTGGGATACGATGTTTGAGCTTTGAAAATGACTCACTTTCAAATCTCATGGAAACAATACTTTTTAGCCTGGTTTAAAAGAGAAACTACATCTTGAAAATAGCTCCAATCATAAAAAAACAAAACACCCTTAAGATTCATCCTAAGTACGTTTCATTATGTACTGAGAAAATAACCTTAACATCCTATACACAGGAGACCCAAAACAATAGTCCACATATTTTGTTTTTGTTGACTTAGAACTTCAATCCTCAGATAGGTGTGGACACAAATACAACACAAAGGCTGAAAATTGACTCCTGTCTTTCTTGCAAATGTGACTTGGCAATTAGTGCCTGTGCACATCTACAAAGTGTGCCTCAAATGGGGACTTCTGACAACACTGTGTCTGTCCTGAAATAAGAAGCATCTGTCAGTTCTGAGGACAGTTTCATGTTCTGATGCAGGAGGCAGTCACTTTGTTCCGACATTCCATCTCCTATTCTAATAATGGAGACCGGCTAATTAGCATAGAGTCCTTACCTTTATTCAACAGATTCACCGTATTGTTTGAGCTCAGCAAGCATGCTTCAAAAGCAAGTTTTCAAATTCCAGCTCTTCTCCTTTGAGTTCACACTATGATCAGTCGTCTTTGGATTATGGTGGCAGTTTTGTGAGAAAAAAAAAAATGGACAATTGAATCTAATTTTTTGAATGTCAAAGAAAACATGATTCTACAACATACATTTAGTTTGTTAATCCATTTGAACATCAAGACGTTTCTAGGAGAGAAAACATGACAGAAACTAATGTATCATGAACTTAATTCTAAACATGTAACTAGCCTGACAAAAAGAGGTTGGAAGCTCAAATGTCACATTTCAGGTCCCATTTTTCATCAAAGTCACAGCTAGGGTCTGTAAAGCTGCGATGAAAGTTACGCATCCGCTGATGTAACTTAAACAACTCTTGCTTTATAGCCTTCTATTCTCAGGCTTGAACAAAGTTTCCTTCAGGGGACGTAACTTACATTGAGTGATTATGCAGTTTGCAACTCCTTCACTGGCCTGGCAGGTCATCTCAACAGTTGATGTCTGTTTCTAATATTGTGATTGTGGTGCAGAATGAGGGGGGCGTATACTGGTACGGAACCCTTGACTCTTCAAATCCTTCCTCCCTGTGATTAATCCCCTCTGCTCCTGTGTTTAAAAAATGATTCATTACAGCCGAGCCCGCCTCGCTTTCCCCTGCACCAGCTCTCCTCAGGGGAGCCATTACCGTGCGCTCCACTGAGCTCGGATTACCTGCCTCTGACCAAACTCCTGTTTGTTTTTACAGGTGCAGCACAGCACGCTCAGAGCACCCACCAGCCAGAACCAGCCGCGGAAGAAAAGGTAAGCTTGGCGGACACGCTGGATGAAAGGCTGCTCTTCTTTTTGAATATTGTACAACGCAGTCCACCTGACAACAATGCTCCAGTGCCAGGAGAGCCCATGACCCTGCATCCCCCACCACACCACCCTAACTCTGCCCCCTGCTGCTGAGGGGCAGCCGGTCGCTCTCTGGCTTGTGTGTTTGCCACCCCCCTGACAGAGGCTGTGAACTGCAGCAGCGAGGAGGCCAGCACATGGCGCTGTCAATCACGAGCCTGGAGGTAAAGAAAAGAGAGCGCTGCAAGGCTGAGCCTTCATCTTCGGATATCATTTAGAAAAGGAATGAAAAGCGTCGGGTTCGTCTTACCTTAGACCTCCACAGTTTTAAGAAATATGCCTTCAGGTTAAGTTAATACAGGCCTATCAAAAATCATGTTAATATAATTAAAGGACATATCGCAATTTATTTTTTTAAATAGTCAAAATAATATGTTTAGTTGCACATAGTTGGACTTGCTGTATATAATATATTACTTTCTTCATTTTCTCTCTGAAACAAATATATATTTATGTATTGCATGTGTTTTATTGCTAGCTGCCTTTATGTGTATATATTTTTACTCAGTATATATCTGCATCATCAAATGGAGAATTAGCAGAAATGCTGAATAAAGAATGTGATCAGTTTGAGCTCTTGTTTTTGCTCGTGCTTTTCAATAACTGCACTCCAGCGAGGATGGATTACACCACTTCTTTACTTGAATACACAGTAAACACATCTGATTACACAGCACAGCCATTGGAACAGAGCTCACACACCGGCCACCGCTGCGCCTTGGTTACCGAGCTCACATCAAAGCTGTGGCTCCAGTGTGCTTCCTAATGCATTGCTTTGTTGCCTTCTCACAATAACAGGGTCCAGATGAGAGAGAAAGAGCTCATCTCACAGAGAGTACTCTCTCCATCCTCAGCACTTAGTGCTTTACATTTCCACTAAAATCACCTGGCCTATCTAATGGTTACACACACATACTCTGCTTTTTCCATCTGTCTCCCCACAATAGTTTTTCCAAGAAGAGGGTTGAAGTATACCCTCTAACAATTCTGTCATCCATATTTAGTTTACATTCAAAACAGTTTTATTGACACCTTTGGCTATTGTGATTTTTGCCAAACAGTTCAACACCAATTTTGATTATTCTCTGAAAGAGAAAAAATACTAGTTCCTTTAAAATGTCAACGGTTCATACTACACTGATTCAATATAAAGTTAGAGGCTTTTCACAATGCTAATATGTTTTGCATAAAAAGAAGGTTACTCCTTTACCTGCTATGTCTTTCTGATAGTAGACAAATATTTCTCTTTCGAAATATTCATAGTCAGGACTGAAGTTGGACTGAACTGAGGCTTGGACCCCACCAATGGGAGTTTGTTCTGACTGATTGGGGGTCTGAGCATCGCGGCCGGGTGCCCCCCTCCTCAGCAGTATAGCACGCTGGTGAAAGAGCATCCATCTGTGCTTTGTGAGGAGTTTGATTGGCTCAGGGGGACCTGGTGGAGCCCCGGGCTATCTCTTTTGACAGGCTGATAGAGACATCACTGGGATCTCCCAGGAGCTGCCACCAGGGGTCCATTTCAAAGTGAGAGGGTGTGGAGGTGACCCTGAGCTTCTGACGAGCTAAATCCCACACACTGGCTGTAACCCTTCTACATTCTTGGCTCCATTGGGGCTTGGGGGCTGGTTTTGCCTGTGCTGGGAGGAGGGCAGTGCTGGGGAGGGAGGGGTGTAGGGTACACAGATCACTGGCAAGACCCGATGAAGTGTCCCCAAGAGGTGAAACCAATTAAGCAAAACTCCCAGGGCAGTTTTTAAATAGACATTTTAGCAAACATACAAACTGCAGCGCTTGGACATATATATATCATACAAAACCTTTAAATCAGAATCTCATAAAGCTAAATTCAACTAAAAGAAACACACTTTAGGGAAAAGCCTTTTTAAGTTGAAATATTACTGTGTCAGATATATCATTGAAGCAAAAGCTGCTTCTGACATTACGAGAGGTCATATGGGAATACGGTTGCCTGCCTCCAAGCTGTCAGATCTTCGAATCTGTGGCACTGAGGTTGGACTTGGATGTTCCCTGTATCATTCATAGTCAATGGATCATACAGAGGAGGCTGACAGGGTTACGCAATTGTTGATTCGTCTGTGCATGCTCCAATGCTCATGCTATCTAATCATACACACATACCATGCACACATAAAAACACATGAAGCTCAAAGAGGTGTAATCATAGTTAAGGAATTATTCATCAATGTATTTTCTCCTGGGGGGGCTCGGAATCTCAGCAGAGGAAGTCACTGTGCAATATGGTCCCCGAATGCAGTGGGGAAAATCCCTGGATGTTTTACAAGCTTACTAATGAACATTTGAGCCACACAGCAGTTAACATTGTCTGATCACATTTTTTCTCCAGTAGTTGTTGTTGTGCATGGTGTGGCAGTGATGTCTTCATCAGCCTGTCAAAAAGGAAGTGCCTGCAGCTGTGGCGGATCCCCCCAGAGCCTGTCACACTCCTTGTTTCCATGGCAGTCCTTCAGGCAGCACCACAGGCAGGCTGTGTGCAAGGACCCATACAACCTGTTTTTTCAGCAGCCGCTCCTCTGATGTTCAGCCCCGGAGCGGGCGTCAAACTACCAAGTGCAGAGAGAGAGAACACTGCACCCTTTCTCTGTGTCGGAGTTCTGTTCTGCTTTACAAGGAGATGCATAGCAAAAAAAACCTCCTCATTTGAATAAGCCACTATTCGCAGCACCTCCTTAGTAATTGTTACATGTGCAGTGCTGTTAAGGTTCTATGACCTCCTCTCTGAGAGACATAATGCGCACAGTAGGACAAAGTAAGGAAAGCACGACTCATCGTTGACTTACATGTGTTAAAGCTCTTATGCATGTGTTATTTGGTTCACTTGTACCACCTGAGAAGCAGGTCATGGAGATCAGTAGCTGCGCTACAAGTCCCAACTGGCCTAAATTAAAGGTGCAGAGGTTACGCTCTGCCTCCAGACAGAATCCTGACACCCATAAATAGCAGAATTTGCCCAGGAATAAAGTCGGCAGAAACATAATCTAAATGACAGTGCTACAGTTGGATTGTTCTTCCTATATGGGCACATCTACTTGAGGAGTGTATAAACTTAACCAGTCGGCACATTTCTTTCGTCTCTCCCTTTGAAAGAATATATAAATCATGGTAACCAGATATTGTCTCTGGGAATAAGGGTGGGAATATGATTGAGATAACAACTGAGAGAAAATGGACGCTAATAGCAGCTGTATTCGTTAGCTCTAGTTTACTAATAATTAATTTTGCTGCCCACAGTACAGTACACACTGGTGTTAAGACATGGCAAAAGCCATAATTCTTTATAGCATCAAGAATAGAAGATGGCCTTTTAAGAGCTGAAATTAAATCATTGGCCTTTAAAAGCATCTCTCTAAGGGGGCAAGCTGCATTAATAAATTCAACTGATTCTGCTTTAATATTATTCAGAGTGCATTAAAATGAAGACAACAGCTGGGATCATGCCCAGTCTCAGGAGTATTGCTCGGGCCAATGAGTGCCGGCGAGATGCAAAGCATGTCTGAGCGCAGCCCTGCGTTGTGGATGGGGGGGGGGCACAAGGTCTCAGTGTTACAGGTGCAGGCCTGACAGTTGCTGTTCTGGGATCAGAGGTTGTTGGGTACTGACACCGGCAACAGGACAGCGACTGCCTGCCTCAATAACAATGTCACATGGGAACAGACACCCGGCCACCCAGCCAATCAGACCCTCTACTGACACAGTCATGACTGAACTGCTTATGAGAACCTTCAAACTGTTAAATGCATTCTTTGTAAAGCTATTGTATGGAATAGTTATGGGCTGACTTTATTATGTTGAAAAAACGGATAAACTGTAGAAGAAAAAAAGTTAACTGTGGCTTTGAAAACAGGAGAGGGAATAAAGTGTTAAGCTTTATAACATTTGGTGTTACATCAGTGCTCTATAGTTAGCATGAGCACCCGCGTCAGGGAAAACAATAGAAAGAATAATTGAACTGCATATTTCATTCTAATTAACAGTGATATAACGCAATGTGACTCTCAGCCTCCTGAGGAAAGAGCACAGCATTTTGTTTGATGAATCTGCTAAAGCCACAGCTAGTCTCGCCACTAACCCCTGGGGAATCAGGTATCATTAGAGATATGAACAGATCTGCTTTTTGTCGCTGAAAGAAGGGGAAAACACATTTCCTCTGTGCTGGCACATGGGTGAATGTGAAAGTGTTCAATATTAATAGCCTTTCATCAAGGACACAATTAGGACACCTCTATTTGACACATTCTATAGGTTCTGAATGAATATGGATATATGCTCCCAAGGAAGGAGCCACTGGCTGAATAACAAAGTGAAGTCTCTCGCAAACCCAGCAGGATGAAGAATGCACAACATGACAATCAGGAGTTGATGTATTTTGATCCAATGTGAATTTAAAAGAAGGAAGTGTATTATTATTAGCCCAATTTATAATTCACGGCCCAGGGCAAGTTGTATATTTATCCAAATTAGCATACATTCCACCATACAAACACAAATGCCGCACACACATTTAAGGGGCCACATTTCTTTCATCTGGTACACTTGAAGAATGACTTCTCTTACTTGGGAAAACACATTGACACTACCTGTGTGTTTCAGTGTCTCTGTTGCTTTCAAGAGATAAAAAATAAACTAAATGATTAAACCTTTACACTGGTCATGGATCAGTCAGAGGTTCAAAATCTGATTAGTGAGTGCAGTTTAGTATATATAATTTTCTACACCAGAGGCTTGTGGTGCTGACTGCAAAGCTAATGTGTTAAGAGGGCTGTGGTGAAGTGAGGAAACTAATCACATGTGTTTCACCCCTGAGCACCGTCTCCTCCAAGCTCTGCCACATTATGACACAGGAGAGTCATGTAGCACACAAGCACGGTTAGGCCCATTAACCAGAGCGGCTAATTATCGGCTTCTACAAGGTCTTCAAGCTCTCAGGCAATGCATGTTCTCATTTCTGATTAGAAACATAAATGCATGCAGAAAGAGGATTAATTACAGCGAGGCAGAATAGATACCAGCCCCGTACCAGAGTAATTAGGCTGGCTGTTTCATCGGAACCGCTTGCTCTGTGATGAAGGTTTAAAGAGTCCAGTGGCAGAAACACCACAACTGTGTTTGTTTTATTTATGATGCTGCAGTGTCACCCACCGGGGCCCAATTAGCCTGCGACTGATGCCTTAGAAAGCATCTCGCTGCTCTTCTTTGACAGGAAATGAAAGCTGCACTCTCTTATGTCCTTCTAGTGACCCGTGGGCTTCAACCTGTTAAGGGCAGACTGGCCAACAGCAACGACTTGAACATGTCACCACAACCCCCTTCCTTCTTCCAGGCCATTTGCCAGTATATTTCATACCATTTAACTGTGTCAACAGAGGACGTTAGGGATAATCTGCCAGTTGTGGAAGTGGTTAGGCTACACATTCGCTTTCTCCTGGCTGATTTGATCGTGATGCTCTGTAATGTATGTAACAGCCTTTCTCAGCCTTTCTCAGCATTCCTTACCCACATGAGGGAGCACCACCATAAGGAATGAGCCTGATTGCAATGTTGGCTTGAGCTCTTACACCAGCTTCAAACCATTTGTCAGAGTAATTTTCTTAATTAACTGTGATGTGCTCTGATTAAAATAGTATTTACCAATTTACATCATATCAGGCAGCACTGGGTTTAAATTGGCTTTCTCGGACGTAATGCATATGTTTCAAGAAAAGAGAGAGAAATAAGGCCGTACATGATCTAGTCAAGCTTTGATATGGTATTATAAATACTATTCATTCATTTTTTTTAGAAGATATGCTCATTTTAGCGGGCAGTTTCTTTTTCAGTCTTGATAACAATAACAACTGTGCTTAAAACCACTTTCATGCAGTCCTTCACACCTTCCCCTTTTCTCCATTAGAAGTACACAGTGCTTCATGTAATCCTTGAATTACTCCACGCACACAAACACTGACATAGACAGACATAGTTTATTAGTTTCAATAGGCAAATGAAAAAGAATGTCTATGGTCCTTTAAGCAAGCAGCAAGAGACCAATTAGCAAGTATCTCTATTCAATTTCTCCATATCTCTACTGAGTGAGTGTGAGGGAAAGAGGGGTCTGGGGGGAGGAGTTTGAGCGGCACAGACAGGAAGAGAGAAAACAAAGCCATCATCTCCCAGTGCTTGCCCTCCTCTCCCCTCTCCTCTGCAGCTCCAATTACTGGCTTCTCTCCCTGCCATCAGTATGCAGCAGGGCCGCTCTTCTCCTCCACTCGCCCCAGGCCATTGAATACGTTACCTCCGCTATGGGGCTCGGGGCTCAGGGGCACTGCGCCCCCTAACCCCCTGGATAATTTGGGATTCCTGCTTCTGCCTTGGAGAGCTGAAAACAAATAAAACACCTAGATAAATAAAGAAATAAGGTTGCCTCACAAATATCTAGAGATCTACTGATTTATTGATTTGTTCATTCCTCTACTTATTATTTGTAAATCATTACTGATCCGCAGCCACCCACAGCTTCCATACGAATCCTATGAGAGGATGAGAATGCATTTTACTCAGGACAAAGTTTTTGCAGAAGAAGATAAAATATAGTTTTAAAAGTTGTGTTTTTCCAGCCAAAATATACAAAATAAAAGTCAATATTTTTGTGGTTTACTTTATAGAAAAGTATTGTATAGTTGAGTGTTTTGCAGATATGATTTCAGGACACATATTTTGCTTCGTTCTTTTTAAATGACATCTTTATGTTTGTCAATGATGCATATATTATATTTATTTATAACATTTACATATTAATTTTCAGACATAACTTTGTTTCTCTCACAATGTAAAACAACCGTCTCAATACTTTTTTTCATACTTGAAGCATTCTGCAAGAACAGACCACTTTTTGTTTTAAGTGAAGACCATTGTCAGGTGAAAATAACCATTTCCATTCTTTTGCACCCCAAAATCTGCACAATGCACTTGAGGCAAGTCTATAAAGCTGTTCAAACTAGACTGCCTCTGGCTCAGATTTCTTTTCCATCTCCCTGTCTTTGTACAAGGTTTAAGGTTTAATATAGCTCACAGCTACAGACCATACAATTGGTATTAAAGCACTTCAGGTTTCAAAACACATTTTATAGAGAACGCCTCATAATATATCCCTCTACATCACTATTTGTATCATCTTCACAATGCTTAAGTGGAGCTGAATGTAATGAAAATGTATGCAATCATAAAATGGAATGAACAACAAAAGGGTGCTCCACTGCGGATCTAAAATAGAGCATTTCAGTCTGTCTTGAGCCTTTTATGTTGACAAACACCTACACTGTAGTTCTCATGCAGTGGTCTGTGTCCACAGCTGCTCTTCCCACTCGCCTGCGAGCAGATGCATGCTTTGCTCTTTTGGGTAGAGCCTCATGACTGACTGAATTGTTTTGGAGATAGGGATAACAATGAAATTCTAAGAAATGGGGTGGAAATGGTGGCGTGAAAAAGGAGATCTTCCACTTCATTGTACAGCTCGAGGAGGTAACTGAGAGCAAAACCCCAATGTGGGCCGTCCAAGCCAGACAGCACTCACATCGCACCCAAACTGCTTCATGCTCCTCATAGTGACGTCCATGCCTGTTTAATATGCTTCTGTTTCTCCAAAAAACAGTTGGTGTAAATGATTACTAGATTACTTAATGTAGCGCTGAATCAATTCTCAAATGTGTCTGTCCCTGGTACACAGAGCAGGCGGGCTGGGCGAGCAGAGAGACAGTGAGTATGATAAAGCCATGGGGGAAATTAGGAGACTATTACCGAGACATTGTTGTTACTCTTGGCTTCCTCTAGGATTTTGTCAGTGAATGTGTCTCCGTTTTAATAGTTGGCAGCAACTGGTCAGGCGATGTTAAATCTGCCGGCCACATGATTTTATATTGTGATATTGTCAAATAATGTGTTCACAAATTCAACCATGATGTAATGTAAAGGTGAGGTAATGCACTCACAATGATTAAGAGGCCCCTTTCTTTCCGTCACAAGCAGATTCCAGTTTCAACTTCAAGGCTTGTTGACTGTAATGAAGCGCCGCTCCATAATGGCCCATTGGCAGAAAATTCTACATTTGAAACAAACCACATCCATGGTGGAATTTGACAAGCTCATAAAGTGTCATCTGCTTAAATACCTTATGACAATGTAAGATTAATGATGGCCCACTCAGTGCTAGGAGAAGCAGAGGTGGAAGAGGCACCTGCTCCTCAAAGGCCAGCTCTAATCATTCTCATCTGGACTCCCCGCTGACATACTAACCTGCTGTTCCTAAGGAAAGGAGATCTGCCTCCCAGATCCTCAAACACTTTTCTGGACCCGTCGTATTACTTTCCTAATTCAGCCCAGATGTGACGTTCCCACTCTGCCATCCTGTTTTTTCCCCCCGCTCTGCTTCATTTCATTCCCACCTGCTAGCTGACCTGGGGACCCGAGGCCCAGACTCTCATTTGGTTTGCCTCTCTCAAAGTAAAGTCCTGTTCTTTGAATTGCAGCAATCTTTTTTTTTTTTTGCTTCAGCCTGGAGGGTCTGAAGTGAAGTCTGCATACTGTAGAGAATGCTGGAATCTTTCTGTCACATTCTCGCATGTTTTCTGTTGTCATAATATGAATCCCCTGTTTATCGCAGAGCGGTCTGCCTTACGTGTAGATGGTGAATTACTTTTTTTGGACTCAAGTCTGTTAGGCTTCACCAGTAGTAATTGTTGTATTCCATATTATCTTATGAATCGATTATGAACAAGTGATTGTGATGTTGGTCTTCTGTTCTTGATACACCCAACTGATGATCTTTTCACCCTTAACAGACTATGTTTTTGAATGAAAAATTATTAGAGCCATGTCATTGTTGGATAATGAACGCTACTGGTTAGCAGTGACCGCCTGAAAGATCTCCACTTTAATTGGATTGCCTGGCTTCCCCAAGCTGACGGACATGCTTGTCTCTCAGGACCACTGAGCGTCTGTCTCCACTGGATGGGCCCCAGTAAATAATCTCTCTCCCCTAAACGCTTACCGTTAATTGTGTTTTTTTCCCCCCCTTCTCCTTCTTGAGATGTGGTGGGTGGGGGTGGGCAGGAGAGGGGAGGGGGATAATTAAGACAATGCCTTTGCGCTTCACTTTGGAGCGGGGATCCCACTAGAGCTGAGGCAGGTGCCTCTTACTGGAAGAGACTTACTGACAAGGCCTGCCAATCAAGCCTGCAGAGCTCTCTGTTTCTCCAGCTCTTAGGTGCTCTATTCCCTTCAGTCCGTTTATTCCAAACACAGTTTTAAAATGCTGCGGATTAAGCAGGTAGCAAACAGGCCCAGTCTGTTGAAGGGAATCAGTGTTCCCCAGACTACGAGTACGTCGTCTGCCTCAGCCCGTCTACAGCTGCACTCACGGTGAAGATTTTATCTTACAATTTATTAGAGAGCTCGTACTTTAGAGGTGAAATTGTTCCACTAAAATTAAAACATTGCAACAACACCTCTGAGTTTTGATAAAAGCTATTGAAAATATGGATGTCATACAGCAATATGTCTTTTATTTGTTTCATCTTCAGTACAGTAGGTTCGCCAGCACAAAATTTGTTGAGCGGGAAGCGCCAAATAATCTCTATGGTTACGATGCCAAACACTGTTTCTAAATTGTCTTCCTTATCCCTTAGTTCCTGCTGAGCATTTGCATGGAGAGGAGTAAAACTAAACACACAGAAGGAGACTTCTTTTTATTATTCTTATACATGACCTGGAGGGCATTATCAAATGTGCACAACTGTGCAGACATATAGTATAATAACATTATCAAGGCAAAAATGTAATGGCTGTGAAATAAAAAATGTATCTCTTTAAACTTGCTCCTGATCTAGTAGACAGACTGGAGAGAGTTGCCAGCAGCTATTCACGACGAAGCGGGAAAGCAGGTCATGGAGTCACGGCCACTAAGAGCCGCTGTGCTATAGAGTGCCACTGACAGGCTCGTACAAGGCCAGGGCCTCATCTGGCTGCAATGCCAAAATTAAGGAACTGGATATGGGCTACTGTTGAAATACAGAAAAGATATCCTTGCACAAAAAAGAATATATTTTTTCCATTCAGAACATTTGTACACCGTTGGTTGAAAATGAATAGATATTTCACAATAGAAAGAACACATCCGGAATAGTATCTCATACATTTCTTTTGACTCACACGTAAAAAAATATGTATTTTTATTTTTGAAAAATGGGTAGCCTCTCGCTTTGTGCTAAATGTGATATGGGAGTTAAGTGAATGGGAGAGTGGGGCTGAATTCCCCAGCAACCATAGCCACTCGTCACACACAGACAGGAAATGGACAGCCACTTTGGGGAAATTCAATTCAGTTGTCGTCCACTGTGAAAAAGATTGAATCATGTAGACATTTGAGGTGATTTAATGGTGTTAACATACGCACAGTGGAGATCCATGACTTAAGCTGCACAGGCTTTGGATTATTGAATTCAGTGTAAAATCAGTCACTTCTCCAGAGTCCATTTGACTGGGAGAAATGGATGGACATTAGCAGGAATTCTGAAAGTGATCCATTTTTGGAAAGATACTGATGGATTTCGCCTCAGGCATTGTTTTAACAGGAACTTGTAAATTCACAGGATCACTTGTGCTTTGTCTTCTTTAAATGCACTTGGGTAATGTCAGATTGGGACATTTTTTAAGTTATCATGCAAGTTCTGATACGTTGACAAAGAATATAGCTGTATCTGTTTCTGTCTTTCTTTGATGTGAAGGGTCAGAAGGTCTGGTGCACTGGTGAGAACATCAGAACTATTTTTCAATTGAAATGCTGCTAAAATGTTAGCTTTGTAAGAGACAATTTGTTAAATCAGAACTCAGAGGAGAGGGTCTTTGGTATAGTGGCAGCATTTCCACTATACGGACATATGCCCCCCCCCCAAAAAATTTTGTCACACTATATAAATCATGATAGACCGAAAACAGTCAATGATGCAATGGAGGACTTTGACGTTCTTTATGGCCATAATGCATTTTCAGTTTTCCCCTGCCAACCTTTCTCCATTAACTGTTGTTATGTATCTTTGCAGGAAAAATATGGCCGAAGGTTCCTTGGCTTTAAGCGTTGATGATAAATTCTCAAGTGACAAGTGCAGCATTTCCTCTGATACTCAACCAATGTTTGAATAAATATTTGGCATACAGTGGTTTGAACCTAGAAATATATCTGCTGTGAACAAGCAGATCAAGAATAGCAAAAAAATTAAATGTTGGTTGGTTTTAAACACTTTGGTCATGTTGTGTGTAAGCAAGCAAGATGACCTCAAGGGGCTGCTAGCAGGGATTGTTCCTGTTGTACTGCGCCCAGAATTGTTCACTCATTTACAATTCACCTATGAACTATAAGGGTGTAAACTGTTAAAAATATATATTCTTCAATTTATTCTGTTACTTATTTTCTAACAAAACAGGGCTGCAAGGCTGTCAACGAAAACAAAATGTAAGCATTACATTGGAAGTCATTACATGAAACGTACATTACTCTCCATCGTCAAGTCAGTTTTACTTTTAAAAACCAGAATCACAAATAACAAATTTGCCTTAGGGGGCTGTAGAGCATAAGACACCGTTTTTCCTTAGACCCTTGATTCAGACCAAAAAACACCCACATAAATACATTTCATAACACGTTTTATATATGTAGCAATGAAATTAGCCTGCTAAGCATCTAATGTCATTGAATTAAAAAAAATCTACAAATAAGCAATTTCAACACATTTTCCAGCTCATTCTGTCATAGAAAATCATGTTCTGTAAATTCGTTGATTCTTTCGGTTGATTAGGCAATGTATTTTCCAAAGTCAAACAAATATAATATTATTTATTTGAAATCTTAAAAAAGGCTATTTGGTTCATAATGTAATTTTGATACTGTTTTTTGGGTAAACACTTATCTTTAAAGACACAAAGAACTTACAAACATGAACTCCTTACACGTTTATAGTGTGTAATGCCATTAACACTCCCACAGTATTTTTCCCAAGGACAAACTGTCTGTTTGCCATGTGCAAGTGGCCAGCAGGCTTGACCTTGAGTTTCACTTCGTACAATTCAAATGCAAAATATTATTAAAAGAGGAATAAACTCTTTCTCTCCAGTCTCTATTTGTCGAGTGTTGAACATTCACAGTTTTGTCCTCCTCTCTAGCAGAGATATGAACAATGTCCGTTTCTAAAGACTTCCTCATCAGCTGCAGAGAGCGTGGGAGTGCTGGTATCTGGAAACAAGCTTTAGCTGACTTTTTTCAGACTACAACAACATCCTCCTCCCTGTGCTCCGTGCACATGTCCTCTCACTCCATGCATTATAACCCTGATGAGCTGACCACATCCTTGGAACACTTCACAAGATAAATAATTGAACCCTCAATAGCCCTTGATGGACAAAAATTGCTCCTCCAGCTGCCACTTCTTCTTTTGCTTTGTTCTCAAGAGCAACAACAACAAATGGGTCTTTGCAGAATCCCACACTAAGAAAACACATTTCACAATGATAACACATAAGAGCTGGGGTTACATTACTCTCCTGCTCAGATGATTTGTGCCATTAGAGGTAGACTATGTGTTGTACAAATAGTAATAAAGAAGCCTTCAAAAGAGATATGTGATCTTAAAAGAGTGTTTTATCCCAGCACATGACTGATGTCACCATCATCAGTTATCTGTTACCAGCTAACTTGTCTTTTCAGCAATCAGGAGAGAAGGCAGACAAAGGCTTCAGAGCAAGACGTGAGAACTTTGAACAATAGGTGGCAGTGTGCTACCACAGAAAGCTGCAGCAGTATCTGCAAGTTGTCAGAATATGGTCTTGGCAGAGGAAGGCTTGAGGCAGTTCTGCGGATTTAATTAGACAGAAACAGATACTCACATGTTCATTTCTCAGCTGCCTCCCATCCATTTCTTTACAGTCTGTTGGGGAAAAACGCTTTATGGTCCAATTGTAACTTTAACTGTGAGCACAAAAAGAAGCACACATTCATAGTGAAAAGCCAAGTGTTAGGACCTTGTTTCACACCTCCTAGAGGCAACCATTACAGCAGGTAGAGCTGTCAGAATCTCAGGCCAACTGCTAAAATACACAAAAGAGAGGGCAGACACTTTTTTTTTTTGCATGGACAAAGAAGTATTTTCGAAAAAGTCTTGGGGTATCCTCCTGGCCAGAGACCACACCCATGCTACTCAAACAAAGACCTATAGAAACCATTGTATTTGCAAACACAGAAATACTAATAATGTTTCTAGTTATGATGATATCAAGTCTTTTTTTTGTGCCTTTTCTGCAAGCTTGTTTCACTTAGTATGACTTTTTAAAACATGTATTTAAACTATTGCATTACAAGTATTAATTATATTTTAGCTATAATATATAAGTGTTTGCTACCGTTCAATGTTTGAAAATCAACACAGTCTTCATTCACATGCATCTTTATTCTATGTGGCAGCGGGGTATGCTAACATCATGTAGGCTAACACACATGACGAATGCCAGCAGAGGAACAAAGCATGAAAAAAAAGAGGTGGCGTAATTGAATCAGAGGGAAAATGTGGTGGTATTAGTGACAGTTGGGGAACAGGGAGCTGGAAGAACAATATTTAGAGCAATGGTAGTTGAGAAAGAGGCTTGGCCTACCACTAACCTTCACATCCATATTGAAAGCAAGGTGTCACTGCATGCAAATTAGAAGTAGCCGGGTAAAGCACTGTTATTGAACCCAGCCATTGAACTCCATACAGCAGGCTTGTCATTAGATAGGTGCACCATAAATAGTCCATTTGGCGGGGAGCCAGAGGGAGAGGCTAAGGCACAGTTACCAGCAGTAGGATCGGGCCTTTATTGTGTTATGACAGACAGAGGGGACGATCAGACAGGATAGAGATATGGGCTTTCCTTTCCAGATTAATTAAAGAAAGGATCAATTAACAGTGATGAAAACCATGGCGGCATACTGACTAGCTGATAGGCCAATCAAGCCTTGAAATGCAGAGTAGTTGGCATGTTTTATCTCTCCAAACTTAATTGCAATTTTCCAGAGGGAATGACGTGATCAAAATGGCGGGGTGAAATTAGCTCCACATGAATAAAATATTTATTTGATGCATTTGATTCAGGTCTAAGACTGTATTGTTCTTATATAGGGGACTTTTCTTTTCCGTGAAGAAGTTCCTAAATTCACAATTTATTCTTCCCCTGCTCACCTTTATCATGGTAATTGTGAACATGGTTCCCTTCCTCAACATTAGCTTTTGCTGAGTAGCAAAATGCCTTGGCTGAGGACAATTTGTCCCACCCTGCCCAATCATGCCAGATGCATGCGGTTATACAATATTGAGCATTCATGAATTAATTTGCATATTAGGATATGAATATTGTACCCCCTCACCGCTGCTGCTCCACGGCAGATTTGAGGCAATAATGACCTTACAATAAATGAAAAGAACAAAGATTTGACTGCTCACTTGTGAGGGTAAAATAAATGCAATATGTCCAAAGAATTAAAAGGAGGGAAACACATGCTTATAGGAATGTGATGAGGAAGTCTACTAGAGGAGCAGGAGTTTGTGTAAGTAATGTAATTATGACCTTTAACCCGAGCAAACAAAGGTTTTATCTTCTTTCTATCTAATCCCCCAACATACAAGACTCACACTTGGGCAGTACAGAAACCTCCACTGTATTGTTAAAAATAAATGTATGCAACAAATTCAAGTTGCATTGGTGGTCTCAGAATGTTACCATTTGCTTGTTTTTAATTATTTATCCAGTTATTATAACAATATTAGCTAAGATTAAACACACACACATTGCTCATTACCTTGGGAACACAGCCCACCAAAAGCTCATTTCCTGTTGAGGAAGACTGCCTAACCCCGATTGACCCTCAGATATTCCCATTACCATGGGCCAATGTTTAAGGGAAGGCTTATTGAGCTACCTCAGCTGGAACACCCACCACTGATTTATGAGCTGGAGACTACTCTGCCTTTAATGATTATCTGTTTATTTTTTCCCCCCACAAATCATATCAGAAACAAGGAAATGGGAAGTATTATTTAAATGGGCCAAAAATGAACCAAAAGAATAACAGTAATGGAGCTTCCTGCTTTATAAATGTAAAAAATAAGATGTAAGAAAAGATCATTTATATTGAAATCTTTCAAGGAATGTGGATATTTTTATATAATAATTGTATAATGTGTTCTGTGTTTAATTCCTAATTTGGCTTAATTTCTATTTTGTTTATTTATGTGCATGAAGTCAGAAAAGAACAGAAGTCAATAAACCTGTCTCCCTGTGACTAATTCATCTAATCCCTGTCAGTCTTTAAATAGCATCCCGGTGGAATATGTTCAGTCCACCTACGTTCCTCTGACACCTTTCATTACAAGAACAAGGTCTAAACTGTAGACGCCATAACCCCGCAGCCGGTGTATGACCATTATGCACAACAAGAATCCTGAGATCTTTCCATGTCAGTAATACTGCTAGATGGAGGAGAAGCTTAAGTGAGTCTGTCATGGTAATTATGGTGGATAGTTGAGGACTATCAGGTCCTCAGCTCGTTCACTGCCAGTCTGATCTATCCGGAGCATAAAGAGTCTCCTCTGAGCCAGGGGGAAATTGAAAAGATGCACTTATCTACCTAATGGCAATAGCTGTGGCAAATCACATGCATTTTATGGCTAGGAATAACTGTATTTGAGGTATAGTATCAACGAGTACCCTGTGGCCATGTTCAGCATCTACGTTTGATTATCCATCAGGCTGTGTCACAATGTGAGTAAATGCTGCTGTAACCAGTCGGCTGGTCAAGGCAAATGTAATGTCACAGAATTGTCATTCATTTTATAATTTGCTTACTGACAATCCAGTCGCTATTCTACAGGAAGAATATCAGAAAGCAGAAGCCAACATTGAAAATGAGCTTACTTTTTCCTGTAGTAGGAAAGCGATTGATGTCTGCCTCCATGCTGCTGCTGTTTGTAGTTAAGAGATGTTTTTTTAATTGGCAGTGATGGTACTGCAGCACATTATCTCAAGTATATAAGTTACTTAAATGAGACAATGACTCTATGAAACCAGAGTAAGACAGTAAATGTAATGTGTTTGTGCATGGACATCAATGGTGAGGCAGAGCCATTTTGCAGTCATTTATCTGAAAATGGCAATGTAATGTAATAACATTTGGGAAGTAACTGTTTTGATTGGGATGGGATAGTCTGCCGAGCTGCAGTTACATGCTGAAAACACAATATTAGTGTCCATCATTTGAGGTAACTAACAGGGTTTCGGTTTCAGGGTTTTTGGGAAATCAAATTAGTCTGCCAGACATCCAATTTGCGTTTTGGTTTCGTCAAATAGCTGCTGCATAATTTGCTGGAGGCCACAAGACAAGAGGAAAGTGGCTCATTGGTGTTACATAACACAAAAATACTCCTGATGTGAAATGGAAACTTTTATTTAGCTAAGCAAAGAAACAACCTACACTTGATGTACTGAGGACCTTGTATTTACAAGGTTCTCACATGGCAAGCTGCTCAGCATATCCAGTGTGAATAATACATATCCATTAAAAAGGTTAATTCAAATAATTGTTGGTCAATATACTAGCGTGGGTAGAAGTTAGCCTGGAAACGGCCGATTAGATTGTCAAGCTTCTGTGGTGAACACATAGTTCTTCCACAGCTAAATCATATCAGATGGACTATTGACAGCTTCCTGTCAATAGCTGAGCCCTTGGAGGGTTGGCTATTTGCACATTGACTGATTGACTGTTTCTTAATAGACACATAATTGGTGACAAAGACCTTCCAATGAAGTGTCATTTGCCAGAGCATTTGTGATAATTCACAGCCTGTCCCATTTTCTGTTGGACACAGTCCCAAAGTAGGCGCTGTGATGAGAAACATGATCCACTAGAAAGTGTCACACAGACAAGAGAAAAATGTACAGTTATTCGTAGCATGGTGAAATAGCTCAGCAGTCATCACAATGAATACAAGACAAACAAACAAGATAGCCAGTATGGAATCTATAGATGGAAACACGGAGGATGCAATATGGAGCGCCTGAAACTCTGACCTTATGTAACATTATTCATTGGTAGTAATATTACAAGCTATTTCCTCTCATTCCAGAATGTGGGCAATGTTGATGGATAGTAATTTTCGCATGGCACTTTTGTTTACCTTATTTATCTGCCCTGCAGTCTGACATAACCATCATTGCCTTCATCAGGGAGACAGAGCATTTACAGCCGGCTTCTATGATTGCAATGTACTGCAGACATTTAGAGACGAAGATGGAGAAGAAAGAGAAAAAAAAAAGGGAAAAACGCCCCCGTGATCCTACCGCATTTCATGAAGGCACTGCTTTACAAACCAGCTGCTTGGAGGATTTTTAACATCTATTAATGCAGAATTACTCCAATTACAAGCCTTCTTTGCACCAAGGCCCCCTTCCGCTGCCTGCCTTAGATAGTGCACACCTCTGGGAGCCAATCACAGCCTTCACAGCCACTGGCAGCAGATGTAAGCAATTTACTTCTGATTTCTTCATATTCAGTGTGAGACAAGCTCCTGGTGACCCACGACCCTGGAGCCTGCAGGATTCTAACCCTATCAAATTAAAGCTCTCTGCTCACTTATTCCCAAGCGCTCCTCTGGTGCTAAGCAGCCATCTCGCTGCATAGCAACGCCGGTCGGGCGTGCTCGCTCATACGCCCTGCCTCATCAGCTGCTATTAGGGAAAATATACAGTGCTCTAATTGGATGAGATTCAGCTAAGGAAGTGCAGTTAAAGGTCATTTTCCACCGTGTGCCTCCTGCTCTTGAGAATAATTTCTATGTCCTCCGTCTTTGGGAGCTGTTAAACAAAAGGGCCAAAGTTACAATCCTTTCTTTCTTTTTCTTGACAGAGTGCCACAGGCCGTGATGAGCAGCCGGTCCTGTGAATCATGTAAACAACACAGCCACTGATGTGCTCTGTGTCAACTGCGCATCTCCTCCACTGTCCACCTTCACAGTGTCCTGGTGCCTATGTCGCAACCTTGTTGTTAGCCAATTTCATACATTTACAAAAGGTGAGAGAAGACCACCTACTATTCTAATGAGTTTTCATTTTGCAGTTTTTTCTCTACATGGTGTCAGTTTTAAAGGCTGGTTTGCCATATGTTTTCTCTAACAATGGATAACAATATCAGGGATAATACACAACCATACTGTACTTACACTTAGTCTATTTGTGTACGCACAATGGCAATCACATGGAAAACATAATTTCATATCTGGCCCTTTTTTATTAACATTAAGTGGAGTTGTGGAGTCTGCATTAGCAATAGCATTAGCATTATAATTAGCGGTTAAAATGATCATTACATCAGCTTACTTGCGTAAAGTCTATAAAAACTATTTTGAAGACATGATTAGTGCCATGAAATGTAGCAAAAAAGTGAAACTGTGATAATTGTACAGCACCACAATATTATAATGTTAACACTGGTGTTACTATCACAATAGTGAATAAAGCCTTGAGGGATGCTGCTATAAACAGCTTTGTAATGATGACCTGTTGTTTAAATGCACATCAGTTGTTTCACATTAAAGTGTATACTGTGAATCCCTCTTAAGATCCATGATCCTCTTAAGTCACGGGCCACTTCATAAATAAACGATATTCTCCACTGAGGGGCTTGTGGCTCCAGTTTAGTTCAGTTCACTAGCTTGTGATGCAATAATGATGAATGCAGACCTCCAGCACACTCACTTAGCGCTTTAATGTATAGAGATCACTATACTGAAGCAATGTCTCAGGAGCAAATGGTGCAGATACATAATTTCTAACATCTATTATGCTTGTTTTTTTTTACTGAAAACTAATGGTGTGTAGTGACATTACGCAGAGTGTGAAACTGGCGTTACACTGTACTGATAACTGGTTGAAGATGAAGATTTTGTTTAAACAAAAATGATACAATTTAAATTGTTTGCTTTTCTATTTTAGAAATGACTCAATATTTGTTTGTAGATGCTTTTGTTTTATGCCATAGCCAGGATTGGCAAGTTTGAGGCCAGGTTCTTCCATGCTGGCTATGAAGAGGAGTTCGGCAGAGTCAAAGGTCATTTCGGACTGCGTGGCATTCCACCCTGATGGCAAGAGTTACAGCAGTGGAGGAGAGGGCGGATACACTAGGATTCATTACTTTGACCCACAGTACTGTGTGTGCTAAGAATGATTGTACAGTTGTAAAAATCACCTCACTACTTAAATTACATTTTAAAGCATTTCTTCAACTCTCCCTATACTAGTCACCATCACAAAGCAAATGTTGATGCAACATATGAAGTTATTTTAGTTTGCCTAATTAGAGTTACATCTCAAATAAACCTTCTTTAATATTAGTCTTTCATCTTTTTATAAATATACCCTTTATCAATTATCACAATTCACATCATTTTCAAAAATAATCTTTTCAGATCTGAACATCAAGCCATTCACTAACTGAGGTGGATATAATATATGCCAGCTGTCATTTAAACTCCATCCATTTATTCGTTATTATGGAAACACAATACATTACACACATGATTGTGTATACATGTAATGAAACGTTTGCTCTTAGTATGGAAAATATGTTGTTTTCAGTTTCCAACGCTGTCTGATACGGGCTGTGCTGAAGCCTGGTTAGCTCCTTCAGAGTAAATGCTGCAGTTTTGTGTGGACTCACAGTTGTAGGGGATTTTAGAGGCTCCCTGTCTGCCAATTTTACAGCTGGAAGGGCAAAGGCCTTTTGAGCTCCACTGGAAAACTGAGAGACATTCAGCGGAGGAAAGGGCCCGGGCCCTGAGTCCCACAGCTTCTCCCACCTTTTGTCCTGCCTGAAAGGCCTCACTGCCTGAAACGCATCACTTGACGCCCAGTGTTTGCTGTTGGGAAACCTGATTAAAGGAGGCGAGACGTACACATACACACCCTAAGCCTATCAATGACTCTCACAACCCCCCAAGATACTGTATTTGTCCTTGCAGCTTGGGTGCCCAGAGTGAATGCTGCCGTCCATTGATCTTTGTCTGATAAAGCCGCTGGCGTGGTGTGCATGATGCCTTATGGGCTTCATTCCACTCAGGCGAGTCCATTTCAGTGAGCTGTGGTTGAGCTAATGTGGGACACGCTGCGCCAGTCACGGCCTTTGGGATTTGGCCTAAGTGCTGTGCGTTGTGATGCTTTGCTCTGAAATTCTCAAGCACAGGCAGCCCTGAAAGTCTTTTACACTTCTTTAACAGTTCTTTCCAGTTTTTCAGGAACATCTTTGTGAGGGAAAACAAGGCTCAATAGAAGATTGATTAGCCGATATATCATTTTTAACAGCTATTTTATTACTGTTTAAAAAATGTGCCACTCAATAAACTATTTTTGAGCTATTGCACAATATCAAAAGGGCATTTAGGAATATCTTTCCATCGACAAAGTACTTTAAAAGAATGCCGTGTGATTGCTGAGCAAACACTCCTGTCGAAGACATCTGACAGATGCTCTTTGAGTTCTATTGGCTTAGATCCTGCTGCCTGTCACCTTTCACATCTCAATGGGCCCAGACGTGACCTCTCTGTTGCCTCGCAGCTCCATACGTTATTGGCCCTAACACAATCAAATGCACGTTCAGCATTTTGGGGTCGAAGCTGTGGCAGCCACTAAGGTGCCCTCGTGCACAGAGAGGGCCAACTCCTGTGACCTCTGGCACCTGAACCATGACCCTCATTTACAAGCAGGTCACCTCTGCAACAACTACATTTACGCAGGGTCAGCTAAGATCTCTGTACACCAAAAAGCTTTAAAAAGCAGACAGTTCTTAATCATTTGGTGTTCCTTAAGAGTGGAGGCATGAATGCTCATCAGCAGCGTTAGAGAGAAGGGTCACAGCTGAGCCTGGCATTGAAAGAAATACAACGCTGCAAATGGAGAGTCATCAACACCTTTTCTCTCAGAAAAAAACACAAATTCACACACTGCATGCACACACATACACATGGGCCTGCGGTCAATTACCATCACAGGTGTTGAAGCTGGTATTGTTTAAAGCCTTATATCTAGGTCAAAAGTGGTACTATAAACTGATTCTTATTTTCATATGAATAACATCTTTATCACATTAGATAGAAAAGAGAATAGGGGAAACCATTTCACATATTTATGTATCAACTTTAAGGCTGAAGCAAGCTATAGATTATCTCACATCACACAATCTCTCAAGCAGCACAAAGTCTGTAGTAGTGTAGGTTTGATAAAAACTGACACTACTGCCATTAACATTATAGAATAGAAAGTATGAAAAACGTCATTAATATAAGCTAACCATATACCAGTCATGAACACAGCAAAGTTTGAAATGTGACGGGACAGAGACATTCATTGTGGCCGATTTGCCTGTCGTGACATACAGCCATGCTGAAAGAGTTCCCTTATTGCAGAGACATCTCAATAAAAGTAAAAACGGGGGTCCTTTAGCTCTGACCTTCTGGCAGCTCTAAATCGCATAAATAGGAATGACATAATGCACCGTTTTATGTTTAATCGAATTCCCACAGAGCCAAGAAGAAGCGCAGCTTTACAGTCGACAGATAATGTAAATGGACGATGTTCATCTGCCTTAGATTTACACAATTATTTAGTGGCTATCACTATTTACACAAGACTTATGTATTAAAGTGAGAGTTATGGTTCCTTGAATTATAAATGATTTCCCTGTTTCATCAAATCAGTCTGAGTAAGGAAGGAATTTTCATTTGATTCACATTCTGCTTAATGCTGCACACAGAGAGAGATTCACCTGTCATCTGCTACTCTCTCATAACACATTTATAGAGACAGACAAAAGGGGGTGAAAGAAAAGAGGAGGATATAGAGGGAGAGAGAAAAGGAAATAAATTGAGAGTGGGGGAGAAAGAGGGAGAGGGAGGTCACAGCGACCGTGTGATGGTCGCTGACACAGGAGTTCAGCCTGCGGTCAAGGGAAGCAGTTGAAGATGAAGCAGACACACAGGCAAGGCTCTGTGTGCAGGTGCCCCCTTGCTGCCCTGCTCGCTTTCATCCCCCATCCACTCCCACATTGCCCCGCCAGCCCCGCCTGCTATCCACCAATCAGGGCACAGGGGGGCGGCGGCACAGTGGGGACACATCAAAGCGTTCTCTCGGTGAGAGGCTCAGGGCTGATGCTGGCACAACACAGAGGAGCACAGAAGAAAGCGGGGACGGCCAGTTAAAAAAAGGAGTCCAAATGGAATGGAAAAAAGGAGTCTAACCAGAACAAAACATTTCATTCTCTTCACAAACCAGCATTATGCCAGCCGTGCATCCAAAACCCAGACACATTTTTCTCACTGCCTTGAGCCAATGGCCCCCTTGAGTATGTGAACAAGGGGGATAATTTAATTAAGAAAATCCAATCTTCCAGTTTGAGGGAACAAAGTTAGATTTGAATGAGCGCAATATGTTCCCTCCTTTCTTTTCTCAAATTAAAATTTCATAGCTGAAATCAAAGCTTTGCTGAGGTGCCCCCATCTCTATTGAGTGTATGCTTTCAGAACAGACTTGGTGATGAGAAAAACTGCTAGTTTTTCTGTGTCCTCGAATCTAATTAAAAATATTTATAACATTTTGCTTCTCTGAAAAGAATGCAATGGTCTGTAGGTGAATAAAACATCAATAACCTGTCCTCAGTACAAGTGACAAAACAAGGTTATTCCTAATAACTTTGAATAAAGAAAATGAATATGATTGAAATTTATAATGTCCAGTCTCTAATCTTTTCATTAAACTGTAGCATTTCCTAGATGCTCAAAAGAGACTAAATAATGTCTTCTCTCTGATGTATGACCCTTCATGTTCACTCAAAACTTATAACGACTTTTTTTGTGAAAGCCCTCAGAGTGAGGAAAGCTTTTCTAAATGAGAAGCACCCCTACCATAATGCTGAGCAGCCCGCACACAAGTAGCAGCCTCATAATGCGAGTGTGTCAAGTCCCTAAGTGAGTATGATGCACAATCCAGCAAGCTTTTGCATATGTTAAGAAGGATAATAGGTTCCTAAGGGAGAAGAGTCTAAGGCCCAAAAGTGAGCAGGACTGTAAAAGTGCTGTGGAGGGGATGCACGCTACATGGAAAAGTGTAGGAGCCACGCTCAACAAACACTGCTTTGAATTATGAACTACATCGAGGAAATAGAGCAGCGCTTGTATATACAATGATAACAGTTTAAAGGCTCCGCATCACCTTCCCTACGGCACTGTTTGGTAATTTGAACAAAATGTCACTCAAAATACAAAGAAAGAAAAGAAAGAGAAAAAAAGAGAAGAAAGCATGCAGTACCCTTCCCTAAAAGAAGATGTTTTGATTTACTAAATGCTCTCTTTACTCATCTTTTCCCCAATGGATGGTGAACATGAAGCACAACATTAAGATCAATACTTAACAAAAACAACAGCAACAAAACAACACCCCGGTGACTTTGTTGGATCGAGCTGCAAGGGAGCGCTGCTGTTACTATCCCCCGTGTTCCTAGGCCTGTCAATAAGACGAGCATTGCCTCAAATACAAAATGTTTGAATTCAACCTTTCTCGGGTGAACTACTAGGAAAAATATAAACACATTAAAAACATCGGGTCATTGGACATGTTACAGCACCTGGATGACTGGAGGCGCAGGATGAAGACAATGCTTTCATCATCTCCTGCCCTGGGAAGAAACTATCATACTGTATTGACTGAGAGGGACCCCTTGTTGATCATTATAGGACTGAGGACATACAGGTGTGGAAACATGAAGTCATATTGATGGAAATATCAAAGCCACAGACAGGCGCCATTGACCCTTTCATGATGTCAATGCTCAACTCTTGCTGCTGGGCACTGTTTAAGTGATAATATAGACATGGCATCTCAACATAATGAAAAGTTATTGATGCCCTGTGCTGCTCTAATGATGGAATTGACTGAACGCACAAAGCTATTATTTGTATTATTCAGGGCGTTTGACATGTGTCAATGTCCCAGAACAAAAGAGAAGGTTTTTTTCTGGCTGGTGTCAATCATTTTAAAGCACATTATAAACAGTTTAAAGACAGCAGTGGCTTACACGTCTGAACAATGAAATATGTGTCAGTTGGGACAAATCTCAGGATTTATCACTGAACAATAAAACAGAGCTGCTCAGCAGGAAATGGGACACATTGAACACATGTTCCATGGTGTGTGCAATCTCATGTAAAGACCCAGCTGACATTCTGGCAGCGTCCTCCTTTCTGTTTTCACTTGCCGTTCTCTGCTCCTGTGCCAACTTATCCTGTGTGTGGTCTTTGCTGTGACTTGGCACTGTACCTCTGCAGCTCAGATTACTACATTCACATTTGTTTTATTGAACGAGCTCCGCAGTTGCTTTTTGGGTGGAGAGAGGGCAAGCGCAGCAGCATGGACGACATGGGCAAGGTCGGCTCTAAAAGTGCAGATTATGGTAAAGTGAGAGGTGTCACTGTGGTGCTGTGTCCACGTGGCTCGCCAGAATGTATTTGGGGTGACCTTCCCATTGTTCGTGAGCAGAGGCTGCCCTGCCCCTGGTCTGGGCTGGGTATGTGCCCGCGGCCAATCTCATCAGACACTCAGCTACTACCTATCCATCTTCCCTCATTGTGCACAGAGGTGACAGCTGGCATTCAGCTGTTTGTAAAAGGCCTTTAAAAAACATGCAGGGCCTCCATACTCGGCTACATTAAAGTAATTAGCTGCCAAGGTAGTAGAAAGCACCCCCCACCAAGTGCCAGCAAGACTACGGATTGAAGTCGGCATCCTGTTTGACACATCTGGGCAAGGGAGAGTAATGAAAACAGCTGCTTCTGCCCATATGGCATCCAAAGGCTGGCAGCGTGGCGGTGTGCTGTGCCAACCTTAGGCAAATTATCCATCATTAATCCCGGGATCTGACCAGCATACGAGTTGCTGCTAATCAAAACATCTGGGAATGGTGGCAGAAGAAGGGGGGTGGTCTCACTTGAAAGGGAAGTATTTTGTGAGTGGAGTCAATGCAAGGGGACTGTTCAACAAAGAGCCCTGGGTAGATTACAGGTGTGATATCTGCAAAAAATTGTGGGCAAATAAAGTAACACAGATCTGAATTTATTTTTAAATCTCCAAGAGAAAATGCAGCCTTTTAGGTATATGTTTCCATTCATGTTTTGCCACATTTCCTCTATAAATAATAAAGTGCATCCATCAATGTTTGGGATTTAATAGGAACCTAACATGACTTTTAAATGTTGTTATTTTATGAAATCCTTACAAGACAAACACCCACCCAGAAAAAAAAATCAATTCCCAGCTATTCTTTGATTAGCTGCAAATTGCCCTCACATTTGTTTCTGTGTTTGTCTATTGTGTGTCCTTTCCGTTCATAGGCTGGCCTGTTCAAAACCAGGCTTCAAATTCCCTCAGAAAGTCAGTGACATTAAAATGTCCTTTGATGTGCCTTCCCCAAGCAGGGAGCACTAACAGTAATAGTGATTCTGTCACTTAATGCTTTTCCGGGGATCAATAGCTCTTAAATGCTAAAGTGGGACAATTAAAAATAAATAGGAGGTTGCTCTAGTCTAAATCAGATTATACATTGCTGCCCCTAGCAGGTCCTCAAAAGCACAGTATGCCTCCTCAGTGAGTCATCTGCACAGCACCCTGGTTTGTGACTGATGCATATGTAAGTGAGGATGAATTGGAAACACACGGCTCGTTTTCTTTCTTTTCCTGCCAGAGGGTCCTTCATTCAGTCAATATAATAATTTCTGAGGAATCAAAAATATCGTGTTCAAAAGGGCACATTACTATTAAACTGTATACAAAATATAATGGGTATCTAATTAAGATTAATAAAACACAATTAAAACCTGAGAAACCTCCCAAATTGAACAATGATGACATGACTGAGATTTATATTGGCTTTTGAGTATCCATCAGCCCGAGCCATGGCAGTGAGGTCGCAGGTTGGCTCCAGCTCCCCTGTGGCTGCTGCAGTAATGTCAACTCCGGTAGTAATACAGCTCTAACTGGAGGCAGAACGTGATGGGAACCCGCTCCTGACAGACATGACCAAACCCAACACAATTAGCTGGTGACAGCAGGTGCTGCCTAACTCTGTTGCGTTAACACGTCTCAGGTTTCCTTGTAATGGCCACAAAGTGATCCTAACTTTCAATTAACACATCCCCTGCCTCCACCACCCCAGCCAGCCACTCATTTCCACATCCCCGCCATTAGCTGCGTGGGAAGCACTGCTTTGGCACTGCGAGCTCTGTGCATGCTGACTGTGAGAGGCAACAGTGTTCATAAACAAAGACACTCATGTACTCACAGTTCCTCCATTTTTTACTCCCTCTCTCTCTGTAACACACACACAATGCAAACACCACTCCATTGTTGCTGGTATTAAACAAACGCTATTCTTCAGAGTTTTACACCGCAGATTTGTAGCAAAAGCCACTAAGGCTGTGAGAGGCTGAATATCAGTCTCTGTCCAGCACAAAGGGGAAGTACTGATGTTACCACTCGAACCTAAATCAGGATAAATGGCCAGACTCTCAAGGAGAAGACAAGGACAAACACACATAGTGCAGACACCTTCTCACGCTCAGGGAGAGCTTCATCTTCATTCAATAGTGCACTATCCATCACTTCATGTGACTCCACAACAAAGGCCCTGAAAACCACACAGCTGTCCTGGAAGCATCTCCGTGACACAGTGCCAGGGGAATTACATGGCACAAATGATTGCTCAGGTAGGGAACGGGTTGTTGTCAAACAACAGTCTTGTCTTAACTTGCTCTCCACTGTCCATCAGAGCAGAATGAAGAAGTGTTCAGCTCTGTCATTTGAGTCTATTGACCTTTGGTGATTCACTGGCAGGATGTACCTGAACCAACAGACAAGAGGTGAAGGGTTTGGGCCTAACCTACGCACCAGCATACATCATGTAGCCTGATGAGTGACACGGCTCTATAAAGTGTCATTTACCTTGTCAGCCGGCAGATACACCATCCATATGGATGGATATGCATCCTCTCTAGGTCACACATGCTTTGCCTACGGACGGAATAGCAAATGACCGTATGGGACGCCAGATCACTTTCTTTGATGGATATCTTTTGTCTCTCATTATCAATTTACATCTTTATATAGTATGTGGCCTGTGTTGGAATGAAATGAATTGAATAAAGAAATTATGCACACTTCAACTGACTTAACCTTGTGATGGGTAGGTGTTAAAAATGTTTTAGATCATGTACAGAGGAGACACGTGTGAGACAATTCACCATGCTCATATTATAGAACGCATTTTATCCTACACTTTAATTGATACACATACGCCACACATAACAATGGATGTACGGAGCATAACGCAGTGAGCCAAGCCCGGTCTCAGAGGTACAGTACCCAGCAGCACTTGTCACGCTGGCTCTATCACAGTTTTGACCTTGTTTGAGGGGCAATGAGAGTCGTCAGGAGCTCCCTTTACTTCCCTGGGACTCAGTAAAAATGACAGGTCCCTGCAGAGTGTGAATAAACATGTGCTTTAGTGAAAGTTGTGTGTAATTTGCTCTTTGCCATTTTAACTGTAGTTATTACTATTTTAAATGGATACATCTGTCTATGTGAAGTCTTTCATTACCTCCACTCATTACCACCACATCACAGTGCTCCCCAAGGACACGCCTTTTACGTGCTCATCCGCTGAAATCCACTTTAATGTTTTGAATTTGACGCTTGTCTCAAAACAAATTTGTCTGAAGCAATTAAAAAGTATCACCTCGCAAACAGCCCCCCCCTAAATGCTATGTTTTACATCAGCTTTTCTCCTACTGTCTGGTAAACGTGTGCAGCACTACATATTTGACCTCACTTTAAACTGCGTGTTTGATATGAATAGATTAAAGCAAAGGCTTCATTTCATTTCATATGGAAAACACGTGAAGCTCAAAGACCATGTTTTGATTTGTATACATCCCTTATTATTGCCTTGTTATATTCAATAGTTGTATTTACTCTGTGGTTTTTAACTCTGCAATGGAGAAAACCTTTTTTAACAAATGATCCCACCTTTCAAATCATATGCTGTTGAAAACATAGGTACAAAAGAAAGGATTCATGAACAACTAAGTGAATAAAAAGTGACTTAAAGTCTTCATTTATGATGTATCTAAGACCATAAGACGGCTTCAGGGATAGTATATGACATAGAAGGAGGTCACATATAGGGCATGTGGAGACTGTGATTGGTCAGCATCAGCTTCTTTTGTTTTGTCCCAAGTGTTTCTTACGCTGGTGGAGATTGTTTAGAGCAAAGAAGTCATTAAGGCTGCGAATCCAGCTTACTAAATACATTTATTTAAATAATTTGTTAAATCAGGGAATGTTGGTGGAATTGTAAACAACATGCCTTCAACACAGCTTTAGATTAAAACAGTTTTCATTTATTGATGTTAGACAGCCTTGCGCGCAGAGTTCATTCATAGTTTGAGAATTGTTGATGGTGTATGCGCGCAGAGTTCATTCATAGTTTGAGAATTGTTGATGGTGTATGCGGTTATGCTTCTTTCTCTACATTAGTGTCCTGAACCAAAGTCCAAATTGTGCTGGATGAGCATAGCAGCGGCTATCTGTCATAGTACTGTGATGTTGTATTGTACTGTAGGTAAAGATCAAAGGATTCTGAAATAAAGAACTTGTGAGAACCCAATCTGTATATGTCAATGGGCCACATTTAATAGGTAACATTCACAGACACTGCTTCGGAGCAGACCCTAAAGTTCTCTTTTGTGGAGATATTCATACTTTTTGCAATCACAGCTGAAAATCTTCTAACCTGAACATATATCCCACCATGACATCAGACGTCTGAACATCGTGCCTCGGACACACTGCCACGCTCAATAAAATCCGGGTCAACCTAATACCAGTTGAAACTAAAAGTAGCCAGAAAGGTCTTGGCTGGTGCTGGACAGAAATCTGAGCCTCTCAGGAATGAAAGCGTTTTAGAAGTCGTGAAAAAATGCAGCTGTTGCTGATGAAATCAGTTGGTTCCAGACCTCATTTAGAGGTCATAGCTGACCAAAAGACAATTGCATAGCATAGGTCTATGATTTAACATATGCCTGCACTTAACATAATTACATTTTGAATGTGGCATTTAGTATTAATATTTACTTTTGAAAGCATATTTGAGTACAGTTCAAAGTACCAAATGGCTGTGTTTAAAGCTGTGAGAGTATGTTGGAAATTATTTGGGTCAGAGGGTTGAGGTTCAGTTGAAAGCAATTCCCTCCTCAAGTCTTCATCCTTACCTTGTCCTTGATTTCTGGGTGAATTACTGGCTTGCTTTTGAAAATGTTCTCCCAGTTTGTGTAATATTGTTTGTACAGCTGTAATACTCAGCAGCACATACCTGCTGGCAAACTGGTTTCCTGTCTCCTCTAATCCAGTGTCTCTTGGAAGTCATTGGCTGTGACACCGCTTTGATCCAAAAAATAGGACTGATGCAGCAATCAGGGTTAGAATGGGTTGGGGGGGGGGGTGTATTGCTGGATGTGTGTTGAGTATACAGTAGCTACTCACTGGTCAACATGGGGGCCGTTATAGCAAAATGTATAATTTGTTATGAAATTGAGAATGAATATGACCACATCATGGCATCCTTAGGAGGTGAGGTCTATAATTGCATAAATATACATTTAAATCCTCAACACTCACATACGTTAAAAGTGACAGTTTAGCTTTCTTGCTAAAAGTTATTCTTTGGAAAAAATCTTCACACACATTGATACAAAATAAGGAATTGTAATATCAGAAAAAACTGAGATTTACTTAATTTATCACAAAAAATATATATTATTTTTAGACCATTGCACAACTTACAACACAACACATATATTCTGATTGAACCTAAAAGTGTCTTGTATTAGATGTCTGCCATCCTTTTGTTTTTTTGTAGAAGCCTACTTTCTTATAAGAAACATACTTATGCAGAATGGGTTTTGTGGGTGACACATCCACCAATAACCTCATGCTGTCAGGCAATTGCACCTCATTGGAAAAAGCCTGATGAAATAAATGCTGGCTGCTGACTCCTCCAATTTCACAGCACTCCTCATTGTCACCCCGAGTGCCTTCAACCAGATTGAGATATTTGCAAACTGTCATCTCCCATAAATAGCTGTCTGCTCTGATGCTGCCGGTGCTCCTCTGACTCTGATTCCGAGAAGCTTTGGTGCACCATTTCCACATCCTCTTCTGTTAGTCTATTAAGAGTCAGAACTGCTGCAAACAAAAGCTGTGACAGTGGCTGAGTGATGGAGCAAAAACCCTTTTAAACAACACACAAGCTCTCACATTGCTATGTGCATACCCTACCTCTCTTCATACCTAATGCTGTCACTCACTTCCCATGACTCCTTATCTGACATGCTGCAAACTTTGAACTCCATTAGTGGAGGCAAATCCCTCTCCCTGTCTTTGGGATAAAATGGGCTTTGGCATAGTTCCATGCTGAGATTAAAAGTTGTCATGTCTTGCGTGGCCACAGAGGTTTTCATGGCTCTTTAGGATGTTATCTGGCAGCTCATTATTCCATGAACATTTCCATCAGTATTAAATGTATTTCACAGATAAGAATGAACTATTTTTATATTTTAACGGATTTTTATGTCAGAAAAACTCAATATAATACATTTAGATTTTTTTTTTTTTCAATGTCCAGTTCCTTTATCACAAGGTTGTTTTAGTTTCCACTTTCAAATGACAAATGAATGAATGATATTTTTATAATGCCAACACAGGGATTTTATTGCCCTATGAAAGAGAACATAAACCACATATGTTTAACAGCACTATTTGCAATCATATGCCTGAATAAATGCCATGTTATATTCTTCTGTTTATCCTCTGATGGTAACACCTCAGTTTATTGGCAACTGTTCTGGAAACATAATGACCCATATGGAATTACGGAGAAGACGTGGCAAGGTAAATGTACAGCCAATAACAAATGGACTCAATTTGCCAAAGGAATCCATACGTGCAAACAGTGTGAGGCTAATTGAACATTACAAAAGGCTGGAATAGTGTGAACTCTGAAACACATTTATTTGGGCATAAACTTTTTCAGTGGGCCTCATTAGTAATGGCCCTATTGAAGCTGAGCAGATATGGTTTCAAATATGGCAGAGGAAGTTAAAGCAAGGCTAATGAGAGGTTTAACAAAGCCATGAAAAATAAACCGTAAAAGCTGTTTTTGCAACCATTAAAATGGGTGTTCTTTCCTGCATTCCAGCCAGTATCTCACTGTTACAACAGGAAATGCAGACAGGCTGTTAGGCAGCAACACAGGCCTTTATGAGCTTAGTTATTACCACTGCTGGCCCACTTTTAATAGCCATATGATCCACCCAGCACACAATGAGCTATGCCTGATAATATCATAACCAAGTATTTACCATGGAGCCGTTTAAGATTTCCCAGATAAAGCTGAAACACTAGAGCTGCAAATTTGTTAATATCATTAAAAGATGTTACCAGTAACTGAAGCTGAGAGAATATGATCCCTCAAGGCCTCAGTCTGTGGAAATAATTTATAATGTAACAGTTATAAAACATGTACAAGTTATCAGGTTCAGGACCTGTCCCAGTATCTGAAGGCTCCTGTTACACATGGCACTGCCTTATATACAAGTGGTAAAACAATTAAGGGAAATGGATTTTCCACTGTCTGCATTTCAGAAATCAGGCTTCCAAGTCTGTCATAAAAGCTCCAATCACAGTAAGTACAAAGCAAAAGCATAAGAACATATTTTTGTATGACTTTGGTATATTCCATACCTTGAGAATGGTCATACAGGGTGGAGGTTTTATTGTAGATGTGCCACATGTAAGACAAACCAGTATCCCTTAACACAAATATATGTAAATGGTTAGGGTTAAATGCATCATGTTCAAAAACAACATTTATCCTCTCCTATATTAAGGTTAAGAAAAGCTTCTGCCACAAATAGCTTAAACCCTGCCATATATTAGCTGTATAATGTCCATCTACTCTGTCTTAGGTGTCACATGTTTGCAACAAATTGGTTACAGCAAATGGAGCATAATGGCCCCGCAGAAGGAGGAAGAAATGGATGGTCATTGAAGCTGCCATAGTGTTTAGTATCTCCTTTATTGTATTCACAGTGGTAATGTGATATGTCACACTGTTGCTAATACACTTCTGTACGCTGTCATCTGGCTGTAATGCTTATCATGGCTGTGTTGATGATTTGCCCTCTTGTCAGGGCCAATTATGCTTGGATGTGTCATGGTGGCAGGCTGAGCGACTGATGTTACTGGTGCAGAGGGATGACGTGAGGCAACCTCCCCACCCAACCCCAGGTTAGCAGGTGCTTTACTCGATCTTCCCCCACTGTAGGGCGATGTAGGGCGAGAACCCATTTTCAGGTTAAACTTAGCATGGACTGTTGGACGAGTAAATACTGAATAAACCTTGATTCAAGGCGTCAGTTTTTGATCCATTGGCTGTTCTTTGTCCACATGGCCTTCCTTCTGAGGAACAGATTGGAAAGAAAATGTAACGGACATGAAAAGACAAATAGTCTGGTTACCTATAGCTTATGAATAATCCTTTGTAAAACCAAATGCAATTTTATTATACCTGAAAATTCTCATTGGAAAAGCTAACCGTGTTTGAGACCTTGAAAAGCTCAATAATAAGATAGCTTAAACCATGTTTGACATGACAGAAATGTTCTCTTTATTTCCTGATTGATTGAAAAACAACATTTGACCCTGTCTTTCATTAGTTGCTGCTTTTAAAATATGTAAATACATCCAGTGCAATTCATGAATTTATGGTTAAACATTTCAGGTATTACACTTAATGAAAATTCTTCTGCTAAATGAGATTGTAGACTATAATAATTCTTGCCATGAGGGTTAGGATATAGGACATAAACTGTCAAGTTTACGTTAAAACTTTCAAAGTTGTTGAATTGCCTTTAGACCATGATAGTCATTCCCTGGACTAGTACTTTGTAGTGTTTCCCTTTAAGCTTCGTTTGGTTCAGAAACAAGACAGTTTCCCAAAATAAAACTCCTCTCAGTGACCTTCCCTTTCCACTGAGTAGTGCAAATCCCCATTCTCTCTGCCAACAAGGACTCATTACTCCCCGTTTTAAAGAGAGCTTTCTGGTCCAGGAGGCCTCATTACAGCTGAGAAAGACACCCATGGGACATGCAAGGAAAACAGTGAAGACCCCCCCTTGAGTAATAAGCCTGCAAACTTCTACACAAGACTCAGTGAAGAACTTACAAACTGTAAAGCGAGCAGCCCCCCGCTGTTCCATAGGAAAGGTGTCTTTGAGGTGTGCAGACTGTATGACTCAGTAGTAGGAGAAGTTGCAAATGCTCAGAAACTGATTAGCGTTGCACATCGGTTCAAGACAGCAAAGCAGGTACTTTGACACTACTGATGCCTTCACTGTCAAACATTGCTAAAAAGAGCATGCTTTGAAGCTTTCCTTTTAGCCAAATGTCAGCGCTAATATGCTGTTTGTGTCCTATTCAATTGTCAGAATAAATTAAGAAATCCACACATTAAATTAGCTTCATTAGTCAAATAATCTCCCCTTTGAAAACAAAGGATGCTTTGTTTGATAACAAATAACTACCTCAAATGAGCAATGTCCTTCTATCTGAAACTACAACAATTACTGCAACAAGGAATTTTAGAAGGAGTTATTTTTAGTCGGTCTGTATTGAGTGACCTTGTGGGCTGGACTGAAAACACAGCTGTTCATTTCTGTGGACAAAAATGTTATCTGAACTAATAAACTTTGGACAGCAGTTTACTTTAAGAGAAACATTAAGGGGCCGAAAAACTCACAATTGAATTTTCCCACAAAGTCTTGCAGACGTTTTTGTTTCAATATCGCTGCAAGCTGTGATTCCCACGTGAAAGGCATCAGCGAGCGGCCTCCTCCTGTCACTCACTGCTAAGGACAGAGAGCCTGGTACGTCAATGTCATGACCCCACGCTCCAGGCAAGTGTATCCACCCACAACCAACTCCATAGTGTCAGTTACATAGTCTGGACTTGATCATCATGCTCAACCCAACTCTTCTACTTTGGGCCTCTGAACAAAATAAACATGTAAAATGCTAAGAATGAAGAAGGAAGTTGACAATTATTTCCTTGTTTGTTGCAAAAAACTTTAGCTTGTTACTCAAAAAGAGATCAACAGAAAAATTGACTTAACATGCACACAGATAGACATGCTGGCAGTATAATTAAGTTGTACACCTGGCATGTGTCTACAGCAAAATGATTATTTTTTAAAAATAAAAGGAAACCAAAAAAGAATGGACTGTCAACCTGTCTAACACATAAAGTCAGTAAGTTTGCCAATTTTTCAGGATCCGATCAGTTCTGGATGACTTCAGTGTCTGCAGAGGTCAGCATTCCCAATAGCTAACACAGTGGCAGATGGCATCTCCGCAAGATTTAGTAACACGTGTCAACTGAGGCTCCCTTAAGGGAGTTACTCGGCCCATTTATAGCATCAACTTCTCATCTGTAACAACAGAGAGGTGACTACTGCTCACGCTACTCATGCAAATGCAAGTTTTCTTTTCATTCTTTGCTCTAATTGCAACTGTTTTCCTAGACTTTTCATACTTATCATACACAGTTTATTTAATGCTGAAACTTTTGTACCATATGTATGGAAACATACTTTGCTTTATTCTAACTACAGAGTAACATCACATTCTGTGGTACATAATATTCCAGAAACAGAGGATGTATTTTTTTTGTTTTTCCAACAACAAAAGTTTTTTTTTTTGGACAAGTAAGTACATAAAAGTAGATATTTAAAGAATTAAGGTTTTTGTTGGTGAACAGAGAGTATGCACAACAGCATTTACAAATTGATTTACAGTAATTCTTCCTTGAATCGCTGTCAGTGCACAAAGTAATGTATTTAATGTTCAGTTTTAATTTGGGGTTTGCTATTTGCATCATTGGATCAACCTAAAGCTGTTAAATGGCTACAAAACACATTTCACGCTTCAAAGACTTTATTGTTATGTATACAATAGCTACAATGTAGTTTTGGCAAATATGAAGTCCTAGGTTTTCTCCAACAATGCAACATAATCATACATAAGGCATAAAGAATAGAAATTGTGCAAAAAGTAACTATTGACATTTGATATAACAGAAAGGATTGGGCGACATGCTTAAAATAATCAAATAAAAAAGATACAAGTAATATTTAACAAATTTATACTGTACTTTTCATTACTTAACAGCACTTTTCATTTTAAACTTCAGTCAATCCCTGACATAGTGAAAACAGAGTTGTTTACGCTGGCTAAACAATTATATATGTTTATGACATTGAAGTGCATTGACTGGAAGCAAGTAATTCTGCCCATGAGCCAAATCCGCACACTTCCACAGGTAGTGTTGAGTCATAGGGGACTGTTTATTGACGGGCCTTTAAATGTTTGGGTCGTTTTAATTGATCAGGAGCCTGCAGGCTGTAAGTCAGAGGGTGCAGGGGAGCTGTAGGGCAGGGGAACTTAAGAGCTGTTAGGCACAAGTGAGTGCACAATCGTTGATGTGAACAGATTATTGTGGCTGGTCAAGCCTTAAAGAACACTGATCTCAGTGATTATCTTTTCACCGGGAGCACTCAAAGTGCACTGACACTAGCAAAACATTTCAGAAGTGTCCAGGATAAAGTGCAACTGAAGAGGGTCCTCTCACCAATACGGATCAATGTGCCACGGCCCAACAGGGTAAGTGACTTGCTGCAGAAGGTCACCTTAAATATTCTAAACGTATTGACCCGTGGGTTGTGATGCCTACTGCAATACATGTGCTTTACGTGAGTCACAATAATTATCTGCTTTTATTTCTGCAACCGGGTAGCTCTTAGTATAAAAAAACATGTCATTTATATCCCTGCAGCACTTCTGATATGTTGTTTCCTTTATTAAGATACCAAAACTCCTCTCTTCTCACTCGCTGTGTGGCAGCATAGATAAGAATGTTACCTAAAGGCAAAAAAAATGTAGTGAGGATTTCTAAAGCCAGTTGTCCTAAAAGTGAGATTTTTTTCAAAGTGTAGGATATAACCACGGTCAAATGCACACTATTGCAAGGTGAATCTAAGATACTATATTTTGATGCATGTAACGCATTTCTTTTTACTACTGTACACCTATTATTTTAAGTCCAGATGCTCTGATGGAAGGCGCTGTGAGTTATTTCTGTAATAAAAAGCAGCTCTTTGTTTGCTGTGCTGTCAGACTTTTTGTTTATCGATACCCATAGCAAATTCTGTTTGAGTGACAGAACATTGCAAAATGCCAAAGTTGGAAAGAGCTTTCAAGTGGAGGGAAATTGAGTATGCAAGACTGACACTGACTGATTTAGCAAATGTCAAGCAGTTATCTTGAGCAACAAGAGCCACAATCATAATCGGAGAGGCTCACTTTCAAGTAGCTGTTGAAAGAGGAGGTATTTTAAAAAAAAGATGTTTCATCTACTTTCCTGTTCTGCTCAAGTCCATAATTCTGAAGATTTCTGCACTCCTGTGTTCATAATGATAGATATAACCTTGATATTCCAGATTCCTTGAATCACATGACTGGGAAAAATATCTGCACAAACTTTGGATGCCGCTGAGAAAAATGTGCACAACACCATTCTCAGTGTATCTGAGCTGTCACTAAGTTGTCAGAGTACAGTGATGCTGACAATTGATTCATGTGCAAATGTCTCCGCTCCCCGCATGGCAGTCAGGGTATATAAAACTCACTTTTCCCTCTGTGAGAATGACAGGATGCAGTGAGTCAAGACAACAAAGCTGTCACAAACAGCTGTCTGCACTGACAATTATCAGATTTATTTATTGACAACGATCGGGCAGAACCACTTCATGAAAAGCATCGTCTGAAGACAGGGACATCCTCTCCCGTTAGACAGGATGGACAACTATGATAATACACTGCACACTTACACTGATAGGATGTTGTCAATCACGTCCTCTTTGAAAGGCTGCAGACTGATGGCTGAAAAATTCTTTGAGGCACTCATTCATTACCTTTCACCATCCTCTAAGCGGAAAGAGCTCCCAGTCAAGTCAGTGTGAAGTACCATATATTGAACCGGGTCACAGAAAAATAACGTTCAACTAAGTGAATTCAGTGAAAAATAGCTTTGATAATGAATATCTACAGTGTTAAGCACATAATGATCAAAAGGCTAACCCAGACTCCAATCTCAGTGTCATACTGGCTCTCTGAGGACAGCTATACGTGCATCTCAAGAAACACGGGGTGTAGGCCACCACCCTGGAGTGGCTTATGTTTTTCTGGTCACAAATGCAGTGCCCTGCGGTTAATTTAATGATCTCTCTATCCAAAACCCCCCCTGAAAGGTGAGAGTAATAACACTTGTAACCCTACTTGTTTGGCGAAGAGCAGGGCATGCATGTGACTTGGCTGTGGGGGACATTTTTTAATCCTTACGGCCCTGATAGCACCAAAGGCAATGGCCCTTCATGTCTCATCATCTCCTTGCTGTGCCCCACTGCTACCCATTACATAAGAGGCTGCAGTGTTTGTTCACTGCTCTAAGCGTCAGACCTATCCGCAGAAGTTCATTTGTATTAGTGGATGCACACAGCATGCCCTGGCACTCACTCCTTATGGGATGTATGTATACTGAGGGCCACCAGCTGATTTGGGTAACAAGGTTTTCCAAAGAGCAAATATTTGGATTGAGGTAGCTTCCAAGTGGTGCTGAATAAGAAGTATGTAATGAGCAGTATGGTATTAGATTTGGGCTTTGTGTCATGATCCTCCTGGGGACAAATCCTACTTGTCCAGATGTCAAACATTGTAATATATCTAATGACGCCCTGCGTGTTTGCAGCTAAAGATAGAACATGGGCTGAATCCCCAAACTGGTAACCACTGCTCCTTATTCTTTTCATGTGATGATAAAAAAAAATGTAATCAGGTTTTTGCTGATTAAAGTACCTATCCTTAGATCATTTACACCAATTTGCCAAATTCTAACTGGTAATGTAATACAAATACTTTCTAATATTAGAGTCAAATTATTCAACTGATTTTCATCAAATCCTGTCCCAGACTAAATACTAGTCAAATCAAATGGGGACCAGAGAGATGTGGTTCAATGTTGTTATTCAAATCAGAAAACTGCAGTACAGTTGAACATCTGAACATCTTCGCCTGTCATAAGAAATACTGTTTTTGGAGGAACATGGACTCTAATTACAAAACATAATGTGTTCAAATAATGAATTACTAGCAAGGAAAACTGTATGGCATGACATGTAGGCCTTTTACAGAAAATACTGACATGAAGTGTGCTATTATGTAGAACATCAGCCACATATAGGACATCTGCCCGTGGATGTCAATTGTCCATACATTATCTTCTAGCTTTCATTTTCACTTGTGTCTCAAGGCTGTTATCCTCCATGGAGTGGCAGATAACTTACCACCGAACTGATACTGAGTAAACTTTTGAATGGTCAGCTAAAGAGCACAAGTGAGGTCTAAATGGCCTGAGAGGATACACAGTAATGCTTTAAATCCCACACATAAGCAGGCATTAAGCCTGTGGTCATTATATGGGCCATTTTGTGTCTGAATAATGTTGGGCACTCTGAATGCTAATTTACAATGTTGAAAGTCTAACTGGCATTTTTAATGCATATTCCTAGATCACAAGCAGCTGATCCATCCTTACTGTCAACCACACACTTATCTCCACACAACTGTTTTGAATCACTCTGTTCCAACGTTCATAGGCTGAGAGGAAAAGAGCTTTTCTTTAACTTTTAAATCTTCATCTCACACATGCATGCTGTCTAAGCACAATGTGCAATTATCACCTTCATTATATGTCTTATATAACTATGAGTTCAAACCAATCAATGTCAAATATATATCTGCAATCACTTGATATGTTGTATATATCTTAAATGTGCAAATGATGGATCCATTTCTGTTTAGTTAAGTTTACTTTTGCTGTATGACTAGGGGACATTTTTTTTACGGACATTGCATGAATTTTTCTTTTCTACTTGTTCTTCTGGGCTGTATGTTAGCATGTAACAGAAAACCTTTCATAATTTCAGTTTTCAATGAATTTACAGCAGAGGTATTAACAAGATGTAAATACATTGTAGCATGCTTTAAGAGAATGTGACATTGAGCCAGCATGCACAATACCAGGATCCTGACAGTAAAGGAGCTAGATGGAATTCAGCCATCTTTTATTTTGTCATTTATTTTCATGTAAAAATATCTTCCTTGAAAGAGACATATTGTTAAGAGAAGCATATCTGCTCTTGTACTTTTACTAAGCATGTCAAATATCAAGGTGTTCCATACACTCCTGAAAGTTTCTAGTTGAAAAGAAAGGACTTAGTACATTTAATGCATTGCACTTCAGTGACTTTCGTCCACAGCTATATGGATTGGTAAACAAATCATTCTCAAATTATGCCGGGATGGCTCATTTTCTTATCGAGTCCCAGGTGCCGCTATTTTAATCATTACCTAATTGTCTGGCCGCTCAATCGACAGCATAGAGGCCTCCCACTCTGATTCTGCTGACTCTGGCAGGGCCTCCAAGATCTGGGTTAACCTTTCGATGTCCATTGACGCTCCACAGGCTGATGATGATTGATCGAGGTGGCCCTTGCTGTTAGATAATACCTAATCAGCGTTCAGAGTAATTTGTGTAAATGAGACCTCATTATTGATGGTAGGCAACTTTAGGAGCTTTCATGCACGCTGAATCTAAACAGGGATTGGATCAGCAATAAAACTTTGCTTTGTGCCTCCAGCATCTCCTGCTTGAGATTGAGGGCAGGCGGGCTGGTTGAACTGTTGAATGGCAGATAAGTGAGAGAAGATGAGTTGACAGGGTGCACATAGAGAACAAGAATCAACTGAATACTATACTATGGACCTACTAAAAGCTTATTATAAATTGAATGGGTTGACTGTTATCACCATTTATTTTTGTCAATAAGATTACCATGCGAAACAATAATTGAGATGTCCTTATTAGGCAAAAAATGCTTCTCCGTTCAGCCTAAATGTTTCTTACCATTTACATATTCCTATAATGCGACTTAGATTTGTTCCTTCTTATCTTAAATGAGCTATCTGTGATGAACCGGGGGAAAATAATTTTCCTCTCCGTAAGACGACTTACTCTCAGAAACCATTCTGTCAGCACCCTGGTGAAATAAGTCCAAGCAGGGTATTAAAATGATAATAGAGCGTGTGGGTGCTTGACAAGCCGTCCATTTCGGAGATTATGAAAAGTAACTATTATATTCAGCTCTTTACAAATTTTCTAGTGGAAATGACTGCCAAAAGGCAGACAAAAGTCAGCATCTGTACAGCAGCGCCCATGGGTAATAAGCCTGCATTGGATTTACAACATTAAAATCATATACAGTACCAAAAATTACCTTTTGATAAAAAACATCTGTCCCATCATCTGCTCGATGTAGCCCTAATTTTATCATTAGAGGCTAGTCATAGCTGTATTTTAAAATCAAAGTGAGTGCTTCAGGTGCTGCTTTTCTGAGATGTTGATATTGGAGGATGGATGGTTGCCCCAAGGACAGGGCCCAGTGCTGGCCCCTGTAGAAGGAGCTCTGCCCTGCCAGTCAAAGCACTAGGCCCCGGCTCTGACATGACGACACCAGGCCTTGATGATGATTGATCATGTTGTTTTCTTCATTGCTTTAAACCCAATCAGTGCTTTCTGTAATTTGAGTGATGATGGCTCATTATTGGCAATTGCAGAGTTTAAGGGCTTCTTTATTTTACCCCACCAGTGGACCCTTTGGGACAGCATTAAAGGATCAATGATTTTCTTCTTTTTGCATACACATTGTTGGCTTGGAAATCCTATTTCAACTGTGAAGTTCAAATGAATGGCATGTAAGATAGCTTTCCCAACACTTGTGAATGGCCCAGCTGTTACCTTTAAGCCTATAGAATCCTGCAAATCATGAAAAACAAATCATAATTTTCAGCAGTAAAAATGAGAGACCTGAGGGCCATCCCACTGACTGTGATAATCGTCCCCTTAATTTGATCAATACATTATAAATGAGATATAAAAGTGCACATTTGGCAGTAGATAAAGGAGGATAGAGATGCATATTTTTAATCTCATTTCAATATAATTAAGGTAAATGGACACTAACTAAATAGGAAAACACTAAATTTGAAGTGGTACAGCGCTCTTTATTTAAGAGGCTTTAATGAGCAACTTATTAAGCATACAACACTTCAATTACACTGATCACTGCAGCAAATGTTCTTTAATAATTCAATAAATTATAGACTAGATAGATAGATAGACAGACAGACAGACAGACAGACAGACGACGACGACGACAGACAGACAGACAGACAGACAGACAGACAGACAGACAGACAGACAGACAGACAGACAGACAGACAGACAGACAGACAGACAGACAGACAGACAGACAGACAGACAGACAGACAGACAGACAGACAGACAGACAGACAGACAGACAGACAGACAGACAGACAGACAGACAGACAGACAGACAGACAGATAGATAGACAGACAGATAGATAGATAGATAGATAGATAGATAGATAGATAGATAGATAGATAGATAGATAGATAGATAGATAGATAGATAGATAGATAGATAGATAGATAGAGTATGGATAGAAAGATAGATCATATATATCTATAATGAGATAGATAGAACAATATTTGTTCAAGCTGCTCCATGTTTCTGAATCTCCATCTGGATCCATATAAGCTTTGACACACATTTAGTGTATCTAATTATCAGCTATTGATCCCAGCCATACAGATGCGGCTGTAAAAGAAAAAAAATAATCAAATAGCACAGTTATTAAAAGGGATATGATAACATGAAGTATGACAGCTTAATTAAAACAAGTGTGCTGATTTCAAAGTGAAATTGCGTTGAGCTAAGATAGAGACAGACATCTAAATATCCCCACTGTTGATATCTGCAGAAAATAAAAAGATATATTATCATTTCTAAAGCCTAATGCTGAGTTAAACACTTCTTCTATAAAAGCAGTGAAGTATAAAGGTATGTCTAAATGAAACTGTTTCTGAGGCTGATTGGGATCATATATACTTAGATGAAAGAACCACTGCAATATGACCTTTGTAATAAATACCATGCAGATGTTTAACAAAACAATCACACCAAAGAGCATTTCCAATTTCACTCGATGCCAACAATCAATCATAGGTTCAAAGATGGGACATAGCAATAAAGGCACCTGCAACACCATTAATGAGCCTTTATAGTGCTGCGAGACACAGATGCTGAGAGAGACCCAAGCAAGGGAATTGTAAAGAAAGGTCATGCCACAACTTTACACATCTGATCAGAATCAATAGAAAATTTGGAGATAGAATATCAGCAGTCCTCCAGGATTCAGTGGCAGATGGGGCAATTAATCATGCTAACACTTCATTATTACTACTTTTACTCTTAAGGTCACAGCATGTGCACGGGACAATTTCTCAGCACTTTAAAAAACAAATATTAAAATGAAGTGCTCCATTTTAATGTCTTGCTTCCTGAAAGTGAGGCACTTCACTTTGATGCCACCATAATGAACCCACTATCACACACGGTTATGAAATCTAGTGCATAAAACAATGCTGTGAGACACATGAAAGAATCTACAGCAGTGAGGTCTGTAACAATTCGTGTCTGTAGCCTTGAAAATGTTGATCCTGTGAGGCACTAATGCCCTGAATTAGAGCAGATGAATGGGCCACTCTGCTGGTCATGACAGGGTTTCACTAGCCATCGAGTCTTTCCCTTTTCATCTTATTCCCTTTGGTGAGTCCCTGGTCCAAATGTTGTCCCCTTTCTTCTGGTCTCAATTTCTGTTCATCAAAAGAAAGGTGAACATATGTCCAAATCCTGTGCCCTCAGCCACAACATACTGTGTCATTAGAGCAGGAATGGGAGGGTTTAGCTGCAAAAACACACACATGTACGCAAACACATACACACACTCAAACAGTAGCATAACGGTGGATAGAAACACAGAAATGTACAGCATGTTTAGATACAGGCGGCAACGACACACACACACACACACACACACACACACACACACACACACACACACACACACACACACACACACACACACACACACACACACACACACACACACACACACACACACACACACACACACACACACACACACACACACACACACACACACACACACACACACACACACACACACACACACACACACACACAGGTATTTGATGTTCTCCCCGTTTGAAGCCAAATTCTTTTTATCACTGCTACCTATACCGAGCTCCATTTCCAAGGTTTTTGAAGGGAGTCCAGGACTTTCATCTGAGCCATCGTCTATACAGAAGCCAACAGTCTCAGAAACAGTGTCACACTGACTGATGGTTAACATTCCTAAACCTTTCCCTTATATTAAAACATGACAGGTACATCCAAAATACCAGGTGAGTGGAAACCACACACACTCACTCAGATACAAAGACACACTCACTTTCACAGACACTTAAAGACTTATACAAATCTGACTACCCCTGTCTTCAATCGTTAGCTATATTTAGCTTGTAAGATGTCATATATCATCACTTTATTAAGTCTTTCTGCCCCCTACAGTGCACCTTAACCAACAGCAGCCCTCTCCTCTCCGCACTAACACCCACTCCGTGTAGCTTTGTAGTGAACCACTTACACACAGAGTAGGTATACATTAGCCATTAAGCCCAGTTGCAACCATTTCCTGTCTCATATCAGCAGAAGCTTGGACTTTGAGCAGCAGGGACTTGAAGAGAGTGACGGATCCACTCATGTAAAACATCTGGATTGTGGGGGTGGGCCTCATGTTTAAGCATATTCCAGACTGTGAATGTTTTCATTGTTCACTTAAGTGCGGGGCCCTTGTCTATTTCTTGAATTTAGACAATGTAAAAGGGTAAAAAAGATGAACCACAACATGAATAACCATACTTACATGATAAGTTAGTCAGTGAGAGAATCAATACACAGGATATACTTTTTCTACTACAAGCACTTAAGAAATGTTATGAATAACATTGTAAGGGGAAGAACACAACATGTTTTTTGAAAAATAAAAACTGTTTCCATCACCATTAGTGAGGGTTTTGAAGTCAATTTGAAAGACAAAACTATTTTAAAATAAATGTTTTGCTTAGACAATTTCATTTATTTAGCAATCAGTTTAGGACTGAATTTAAGGATTATTATTTTTCTGAAGGAACTTCACTAAATAACATATAATCAATGCATGGATTGCGAATACTTAGAATCTGGAGTTTTGTTATCATCCTTTAATCAAAGGAACTAATTTGTACCATCCACTTTATCAACTGAAATCATGGTATGTCTCTTTTCCCTCATGCAGAGGAGGTTTATGTACAAAAAAAAAAAAAACTGGATGGTGAGACGCAGATTATATGATAGCTTTTTGCATTTTGGACTCTCTGGCTCTCCCTTCCCTCAAACAAGCTCTGTCAAGATGCTGTGCGATTAGTAAACAGTGTGAATATGTGTTCAAATTGAACCCTATGCAAATTGACTTCATCTTGGCAAGCACATTCACTGATTGCAACAATTCTTTGGAGATTTGTTTTGGTGCGAAAAATTGTTAGCTATAGCTAAAGCCAGCAGTTTACACCTCCCTCTATGACAAGTTAGTTTTAGCTATTAGCAAGCTCAGGAGATGACAGAACAATTTTTTGGCTGTTTGAATTTGGAGAGGCCTGTATCCTCATGAAGAAGTGTAGATTCTTACTTTATGGGGAGTACATCATTCAGTGGACAGTAGCAATCTGGTTAGATTACTGCCACAATTATATCAAGTATGTACTGTACAAATTAATGTCAAGTTGAAAATCAGCAAAAAAGTGCTTCAAATACCCTACAAAGACCTATACGCTTTATGTGACGAATACCAGAAAGAGACAGCAAGACCCAGAACTGTTTCCACAGCATTTCACCAGCCAACATTATGCAATAAGAGCTATTATTATAGTACATTTGCATCTCATTGTCAACAGATAAATGACTTCTAACTTAGCTGTTGTACTCATCCTATTATTGTGTGACTGATAGAATGACAAAATGGTAGAGACAGAAAAATTGAGAGAATTAGAGAGAAAGGGAGATAGAGAGAAAACGAGAGAAAAAATGCGAATGAGGGTAGGGTGGGGGTTAAGGGTGTACTTAACTCTATTGTTCTAAAAATGTTCACTTCCTTTTTGAACACATATTTGATTTACTATTTGGCAGGATTTCATTGCACTTTTACCCACCATTTTCCGCAGAGGAGGAGTTAGTTGACACTCTCGATTCAGAACTCCACCATAAGCTGAGCTGATCCCTAGAGAATCACTCATTCATTCAGCTTTCCCATCAGCCCATTAGACTGGCCATCAGCCAACGCAACTGCTTCCTGTTTCTGTAAGACACCTTTTTCATACTCAGTATAATTCAGTTGTTTGAGAAACTTCCAACAGGGAGAGGTAGTAGATTACTTTAGCCTGAGCATTCTCGTACATTTAACAAACTGAATCCGAACCAATATCGGGAGAATGGTGGTGCATTCATTCCTGCAATTCATCGCCTACTCAAAAGCAAGAGGATTAGATTGAGACTTGAATCTATGGAATGAACTGAACTGGAGTTGATGTAAAAGTGCCTCATGGTGCATAGTAAGTGAAAAAGTAAAGGGTCAACACGTGTAATTGGATTTCACGGATTCAACCATTTCCACTGACTCTCTCTTTGAAAACTGAATACCGTGAGAGTGCATCACAGACTGAAAGTAGACACCTTCCCGATGAAATGCAGAAATAATAGTACCGCTCATTCTGAACTATTTCTAGTGACTGTAAGTAAAATATCACACGTAGGCTATCGACATTTTTACCATGTCTTGTTAAAAGGAAAAGGTGTGAATAATTTTCATGTAGCCATATTTTACACCATGCCAAGTAGAAAACCGATTTCAAAGTTCTGTCACAATGTGTTTCACATTAATAAATGTTGCAGTAGTAGTGTTATTCTGTCTTGATACATCATCACTAACTGTGTGGAAACCAATAAATGATAGCGATAGCATGTGTACACGCTGCACATTAGCCAAATTAAAGTATAGAGGGCAAAAACAGAGAAACAGAATAGTGTTTTTTATACATGTAGGGCATAAATTATGTCCGATCTCGCAAGCTTGATGCCACCGTCGAACAGCTAGTCAATGGAGAGGGCAGGGAGAAGCAATGGAGCGAAGTAATGTGTAATCTTACTACTCAATGGGCTGTGCCCAGCAACGGGCCTCTGAATGCTGGAAGTGTCAGAGAGATAAATAGCAGAGTGTCCCCCTCGAAAAACATGATTAATACCCCGCCTGGTGACGCTGCTGAAGATGAAGTGGGAGCAGCTGGCTCAGGCAGCGTAGGCACGCAGGGAGAGGTGGGAGGGGGGACGGGAGCGAGCGCAGCGGAGCAGAGAGGGCAAAGAGTAGGACACACTGGCAGCTAGGGGAAAGGCAGGCAAGACAAGGGCAATCCGGGCCACCATAGGCACAGGGAACTCTACCTCCCTTCATCTCCCTGTGTATGCAGCTTTGTTTCTTTTTACCTCTTTTTCATCATGGTTTAGCATTAAATAATCTGCAGCTATTCACTTACTGAACCTGCAGTTTGAAGGCTAAACATAAACACAAGCTGGACTTTAATGACATTGTTTCTGTATAGCCCCATGAAAGTTTAGGCCTGTGTCCTTTAATCAAACAAATCTTACAGGAAATCAAGGTTACCAGGAAATTCATCCCAATTCAATTAAGCAGCCAAGTAGTGCATAGCTCTGCCATTTAAGGCATCCGGGATAAAGAAATGTCCCAGATATATGACGATCAACTACTTTCACTAGTGTTATTAACATAAGTGTGCACAAGAGTAAGAGACTCATGATGTGTTGTGCTGCACATGCTGTACTTTCTTAATGCACATTTCCTTTACCCCTAAAAGTACATTTTGTCAGATTTCCTTTAAAGTTTTGTATCCACTCGGCTTTCAGCCCATACCTCTCAATTGTTACTCAAAAAGACAAAGTTTTGTCAGTTAGTAAAAAAATCTACTTACTGTTAAGTACAGTGTCGCCTGCCAAGTGGGGCCAGTTTCAGTTGAAGCAGTTGAAACTCTCAAAACAGAGTACAGAGCACATGGAGTTATTGGGTCTGTTCTGTTGTGTAAGTAAACATGTCGAGGGGTGGGCTACTTTTTCATGGTTCAGGGGCCCCAACCCTCCCCTCACACAATTAACTTTTCCAGAGTAATGAGATGATTGATATGCTGGAAGTGTGTGCTTTAAGGAGATATTAATCATTCCCTCTGGTAATTTTAATCATGCGTTCCATCATCCCCAGCTGCTGAGGATCACCTTCCTAGCAAACAAAGGGCGGCCACGCCACTTGCATAGTCATTCTGTTCTAGTTTAACTTTATTTTATGCTGGTTCCTCCCATCTGTTCGCACAAGCCTCCACAGCCCACGTTGCACGTTGACAAGCTGGGGAAGCAGTGTGTGGGTGGGTGATTGTATGTGTGTGTGAGTGTGTGCATGCATGTGTGTAAACTTTAGAAACACAGGAATCTTTGAAATGGTAAATCTAATCCTCCAGGTCCGTGACTAGTTGGTACAACGCCACCAGCCACCTCCACTAACACGTACAGTAATGCATACAAACAGCGGGCACACACAAACACACACATTATGACACACGTACAAAGACATATACTCAAGCTCATATACAAACACACACATACCACATGGTGTGGGCAATATGTCAGAGCAAAGCATAATTTGGCATTTGAACCAGTCACTATTATTGGAAGTATGAAGAAATGCTGCAGGGAAGATTTGTTTTAGATGACAAAAACTATTTTCCTCCCCTGACTGCCTTGAAAGTCAAAGAGACTTATATATTCCCAAAACACTGATTAGTTCATGTTGAGTGCCTCTATTGTGCTGTACTGTACCTCTGTGTGGTTTTTCCATGTTTTTACCCAAGGCTATGTAAGCTTTGGAGGGTATTCCACAATCAAAGGCATTTCTCCTATGACTTTTATTCAGTTACTGTGTTGTCACAGTCAAGGCCACGGGGAAGCTATTGGTGACCCAGCTGTGCTTTTAAACACAAAACATACAACTCTGAGCATACATGAACAAGAATGTACCTCCCTCAGTGGGACATACCTTACAGTACCGGGATGGAAGGTGAAATATAAACCATGCAGAGAATAAGCTGTTGTTATAATAATGTAAATCATTTCAAATAATACAGAATGTAAGGATTTTCAATGAAAAATAATGCAAAGTAAATCATAGATCTATTTTGTTTTACTTAGTCTTTACATCAGTATCAGATTCCCTAAATAAAGGTGGTTAAAAAACATACAGGCTTCCAGAAGGTTGTACAACTAAATGCTCCTCCAACCAGCGACAGCTTAGAAATTCTTCTTGACAAGTGTCGTAAATGCATGCTTAATCATGAGCAAAATTAATGACAACCAGCTGACAGATATTCCATCATCAATGTAGAAGTTTTTGAAAGTTATTGAAGGGGGCTTGTCTGGTTGTGTACAGATTAGCATTGCTTGCATGTGCTCAGAGGCCAATGCAAAGTAGATAGGTTAATCCCCAGGACGAGTTGATAGGACACATCCCTAAATGCTCTGAGCCTCGCTGCTTCTAAAACCCATTAATTGTGCTCAAAATGAAAAAAAGAATTACATTTTACATGAAATCCCGCCTCATCTGTTATCTGTGGCACACTTCTGCAGAGAACATAAAGGTAATAGAGGTTTTCAGGGGCTATTCCCTACTTATTATCTAATAATGATGAATGAATACGGCAGAAAGTGACAGGTGTTTAGACGATTTGTCGTTGACGAGGCATATCTTTGCAACTTTCCTGGAAATCAGCTCTTGTTCATTTTGAGGACATGAAGCAAAGGTTATAATTATGTCTGTTTCAGGGAAAACACAAGAAAGCCTGTAGCTTTATATTCAGACTTATTACTAAGACTAAAAAAACATCTCAAGATATCCAAACACTAGAAAATATATGAACTAGTTTCAGCTGTCCGGTAAAACAGACAGACAGTTTTAGTAACATTTTACAGGAGTCCACTTTGTTGTGATATTTTTAAGTCTCAATTTGGCCCAAAATAATCAATTATTTTCAAGATAAGGTTAATGATTTTAGTGAAACAAAAAAACTCATAAGGTCAATACTAGAGATTAATGAACAAAACATTTAATATGTAAGACACGTTTAACCGGCAGGTGTGTTTTTACAGGCCACAGAGCATCAGTATAATTTCGAATGCAATATTTTATTTCAAAATTAAAGTTTATCAGAGTATTTCATAAACTATCCATTAAAAAGCACTTCACATATTATTTTGACTTCATGGTTATCACCAATCTTAATAGTGTTGATAGAGTGAAGAAGCTTACAGAAACTGTTTTGTGAACGCTGCTTCTAAAGAAAACATGACGACTGCTGGCTGGCCCTCATTATTTCCACCTTGCTTTACCCTGGCACTCCTGCTCCACCGCATGACTAAAAGACAATTAATCCTAATAATCAGGGCCTAAGCTATCATTCCTCATTCTGGCAGGCCTCTTTTTCCATAGGGGCACAGAGAGAGTGCCCGAGCCATGGATCTCTGCTGCACAGATGAACCTCTTACAGATGTTGCGTGAGCAGCGCGGTTAATCGCTTCGCCATCTCATGGCCTTCACACACGTACAGAAATGCAAAACTGAAGGTGGCATTCCATCGTGTCCTGTCTAGAGCTGAATGTTAGACTGGCTAGATAGAGTTTATATTTAGTTTGGGATCCTAAAATGCATATAGGGATAGGTCTAACATATTGGCACAGGTAATTTAAGCCTCAGTTAACAAGGCATATAAGTATGTGTTTTTTCTTTGGTATTAAACATTTCTGCTTAGCCGACAAACAAGCAGGATTGCATGCTGGCACTGATGCCCCAAACATGCACATCCTTTAGTCAGCAGTGCAAGAGCATAGTGACGCCCTTTCATATCACAGCAGAAAGGCTGTGATGCAATGTTTGACTTATCAGCATGGGGACCTAATCTTCTCAAATTAGAGCCCAAATGTTTGGTGAGTGCTACAGGCCCAGTGTGTCGAAGCAGAGGGAGTGCTATGACCGCCGCAGACAGGAGGCCCAGGCAAACAAGCAGATGCTAAAGGGCTGCTTTAGATGCGGAAGAAGAAAATCACCATCACAATGAAGCAATTATGGCAGTCTCAAATTCACTAAGCTGGAGCACAGTGTGTTCTCACAGCGTCTCAGCAGCACTCACAGCATCCCACACAACAAGCTCATTAGGCCAGCACATCCTCCCTCTGATTTAGGGTGGAGGAATTAATGCAACAGCACCTGGTCTCTCGGAGTCATCCATCCTGCCACATACAGCCGGCCACGCTCAGGTTATGCATTATCTTCTTTAAAAGCGTGAAATGTGGCCACCCCTGTTCAGTTTTAAGCTACACCTCTCTTTTTCCAGAGTGCTATGTGAGGGGCAGGCATATTAATCACACTCACAGCCACTAATGCTAACAATCAGTCAACACAGTTGGCCAGGCTCTCCATCTCTGGTGACAGGGAGGTTTGTCCTGAGGCCTGCTGATTCGTCCTGCTACGTCTGCCTCTAGGACAAAATACACAACACAAGCAGCCATTTCATCCAGTTATTCCCCTACATAATATCATTTTTTCCAAATTAAGGGAAAGCTGAAAATCTACAGAGCATAGTTTGAAAATATCCTGTGAAAATAAAGCAAAGAACAAGGGCAGATACAGTTAGGGAAAACTTATTTGTTATTGGAATGAATTTCTACAACATTTCTACAACATATGTCAAACAGTCAAGTTTTGATAAACTAACAGCTGGCTAGTTCAACTGAGAGGAAACTTCCTACTGAGCAAGAATGATCTCTCCCTGAGTGTCATCCGCCAGCAGCATGAGGCAGAACCAGCATGTTTGGATTCCTAGTGTACACCAAGAATATGGCTCCTCTTGTCAACTTGAAGCTGACGAGTGTAACATTGACACAAATTAATACAAAAACCTGCACAATTAATTTCATCCTGAGCTCCATCTCACAAAAAATAAATAAATTAACTGGAAATTCTATGAATGTGCTGAGTGCAATCTATGTGTGTGTGTGTGTGTGTGTGTGTTTATGTGTGTGTGTGTGTGTGTGTGTGGGGTGCATCCATGTGTGCGTGTGTACACAGTTGCTTATGTGAGTCTGGGGGTGCATATTCTGTTTGTTATTTTTTCCCATTGCTCAAAAAGAAATGCTAATTATTGGGCTTCAGGTACCGTAAAATGTACAGCTGTGGTGTCTGTCAGTGCTCGGTGGACTATTGAGCTGGTGTACAACTTGACAGTGGGTGGTGTCTCTCGCTCTCATCCCAAGAATCACCCAGTGGCATTGGCATCTTCTGCCAACGTCAATCAGCAGGTTGCCTTCAAAGCACAGGGGAATAAAGCTATAGCTGTCTTTCTGTACCAAAACCCTTTCCACCCCCCCTTTACTGTCCGTCAAAATATAGTCTGAGACATCACTGTTCTGACCTCTACTGAATTCAAGGTTTCTGTGTCCCAGAATAAGCTTCTAAGTTTCAAGGATAGGTCAGTAGGTATAGTTAAAATGAGTTTGATCCTTAACCTGTTCAAGCATTAAGGTTGAGCCTAATGTTTGCATTTCAGATCACCTCACCTTCACTGGTAATGGCCAGATGGCAGCGACAGTCCGTGCACAACACTTATAAGTGGGGTCTGCTTGCAACAGCTGCCTGCTATGTTCCACTGCTCTACATGACTACTACAAGTCACTGATATTTGTTAATAAAAATGTTTCTTCACTCTCCATACTGATGTTGCACCAGATTGCTAGATCTCGTGAACAAACTTTATAGACCAGCTTGACGTCAACTTTGATTACTTCATTTGTGAAGAATTCCAGATGTTTCAGTCTTCACTCTAGGGGATTGCTGATACCGGCACAGACAGCATTTGGACCCATGTGCTGTCGCAAGCTAGAATAAATATGTACTCAGCGTAACATTAGAAAGGTGTTCTGTATATAGTGAATTGCTATTCCATAATAATGCCTTGTAAGTTTAATCAAGAGAAAAAAAATATTACTTCCATTTATTCCAAGTTTGACATGAACTCTTCAGTGTGAAAAGTTGTATAGCCCACCACATAACTACACTTGACTTTTCAGATGACTTTATAACCACTGGTCTGTTCACCTCCGCTAACAGGTCGAATGATTTAATGTTATTAGAAGGGTGAAATTGTTTCCATGATTCCTGCAGAAGGCCCATGTCTACTGCTTTTGGATGGTACACATTTGATGCTGTTTGATAAAACTCAAATCAAGCAGTTTTCTCGATTGCTTAGAAATGATCTTTTTGGCCTCTACTTTTGACCAGAAAAGTCCTCCAACATGATTTAGTCTACCACTGCACTAGTGTCTTCACCATGACATTGTCTCCTAGAAGGACTCAACAGACAGAGAAATGATACATCCATTGCCTTTCAGTATGATCAGAACAGGGATTTTCGGAGCTGCTTTAGGTTAAGGCTTTTGTTAACTCTCCTGTTTTTTTAAAGACATTTCCAGAGGGAAAGAGTTGGTGCACTGCGTTATTTCCCAGAAAGAATCCATTGGATCCATAATTTGGTCCTAACTCTTTTAGCTTATAGGCAGTTTGTAGTATAACAGTTCTGATGACTTGTCATGGGTCTAGGTACAGAAGGATTCAGGAATATTGGGCCACATGACGACCTTCTAGCATAGCAACAAGGAAGATCTTGTCCAGGCTCCATTGCTTTCAAAGAGAAATGTCAATTTCAGACAGTGACCCAGGACACCAGAGTCTTTCGTACTTCAGATTAAAGACTCTGACAAACCATCAGCTTCAGTCACCAGCTCACCTACCCCAAAGTGTCATCCCATTGTCTATTTCAGACATGCTTGGCTCTCACTGCACAGTGGATTGTTAATACTGATGTCTGATAGATGACCGCAGCTATAATATAATCTGTATGCTATAAAATATCAGGTGCAACTAATTAGACTAAGACTGAGGTTAGCATCCAAGCTCCCGAATGCTTTTCTGTTCCAAATCAAAAACCACTTGTTCTTGTGCTAACCTTTGTGGCAGATAGATGAGGTGGCACTTCAGAACAGGGCAATACTGAAACTCACTCAACCTTATTACCTAGTCACCCTTTGCTATTACAGTTGTCTTATTAATTACACTACCTGGTTGTTAAGAAGGGACTGTTACAAAAATGACAGTGGAGAAAGGCTTGTGATTTTGGCATGATAAAATCTACTTGATACCATTTTTAATTGCCATATGGAACCTGAACCCTCACATCCTGACAGTCAGGAAACCTTTTGAAGATGATAACCTACTAACTTTTCCAACTCTGTGCTCACAGCCCTCTAATGAATGCCCTACCTTTCCACCCATTGCTGAATATTCAGTCGATGAAGAGTTGAACAGGGTTCAAAATGTCATCCTAATAGTCAGAGCATTAACGTTTTATTCTGTAGTGATGCAAAGAGAAGTAAGTCTATTGAGCCCCATTAGTGGTTTCAGCCAATAATGATAAAACTACATTTACAATAGATAACTGTTGTTTCACTACATTAGAATACATTTGGTCTTCACATAATGTTTGTCAATCGTCTTATAAATACCGTAAGCTCTTCAATCCATTCTGTGGTAGTGAGGTTGTAAAGCTATTGTCTGAATGCTCTCAACATTAGGTCATGATATTACCGTAAAATGCATTAAGAATGTGTTGCAAAGTTCTTTATTGTTTGGACAGTTCACAGTTCACTGCAGACATACATGCCATTGATCGTGTATAGTTGACTTACACTGAGTCACACTTGCAGAGTCAAAGTGCACTACAGGGAGACGTAAAGGCAAAAGATACGAACAAAAAAAGGGAACATGTAAAACATAGCATATGTCGCGGTGCAGGATTGAAACTCACTTGGCTGATTCCGTCGCCCCAGGGAGAGCTAACACTAAAATGCTCTTTGACCATGAAATGGCCCTGCCTGGTAATGGTGGTTAATGGCTGTACGGTGCAGTGGTGCCGAGGCTAGGCAGGAGGGAGACCTAACAGGGACATCCTGCCTGCTCCAGTACGCTAAGTCCTACAGTATAAAGGAAAAGGGAAAGGTTGAAATAGTAGTGATGTTTACCTTGGATTTATAAATGTACATGTGCTATAACCAGGAGACTCTTTGTATGATGGGTACATTTACAATATCAACAATGAGGAGTGATATGTGTTGGTTCGGAAAGCATGAACTAACAAATAGTACACTATCTTAAACCAAGGCACTAATAAATATATTGTGTAACCAAGTCGTATAAAAGAAAATGGTCAATTATTAGGAAAATAAGTAAGTGTGAAGTGCTCAATTCTTTGCATCCTTTGCAACTGGTGGATAAAAAAATGTATGGTTTGGGAAATTAACCCCTCAGTCTCCCCTCAGTGAACATACACATATCAAATTAAACATTTGACAGAACCGTAATAAAAAAAAGAAGATATATATATTATTATGGACTAACCCCAAACTCCTGTGCGACCTTTTCAGATCTAGAGCATATGTTTATACCCTTCGTCCTCTGACTCTTTGACTCCTGAACTACAATTAATTCAACTTATTACTCATGTTCAGCTGTGCTATGACTTGAAGAGCTTCTGACTGCTGACATATTGCCCTCATCACTGCAAGGTTTGACCAATGTGTCTTCAGCTGGAATCCTGAAAGAGCAAAACCCACGGGCAAAATGCGGGTATCAAGACCTCAACAAAGCTGGGGCACATCATGAGCCTACTACGGGCAGAGGAGGTTACTATTTGAAAGCCATCTGGCAATATAGCATGTGACAGTACAAAGGAAATGCATGTATTGTAGCCTAAAAGTGTCAATCTCTAAAGGTCATTATTAAGAGACAAGACATCACACCACCTGACCTTAAATATAGCCTGGCTTTTGAACGATAGGTATTTAATAATATGTGTCTTGATTATTTTCAAAGCAAATAACAAATGAACATTATAAGAAAAGGACATATCTAATGATTTGACTTATTATCAAATTATTTTTCAGCAATTACCTGCTGAAAGCTCAAATATACTCATCAGTTAACTAAGCTAATTTTGTCTGTCTGCCCTGTCTGAGTTTAGCAGGTATTAAGAAAATGATGGCTTTAGTAAAGGGGGAATCGAAAAGTTAACCAAAACAATGATCTGAATGATACTAAACAATATTTAGCTGAAGGAATAAGCAGATGTGGGGGAAAATGTACTGTTGTTTCATCATTACAAAAGGCAAATTCCAAATAAAGCTCACTGTTTTTTGTATTTATTTTGAAGTGCTTTATGGAACATATGAAACATTGAATGTAAGCTAAATGAAATGAAAAATGTTCCTTTGGTTTGTCAAAATGTCAGAATGTAAATATTGCATGTGTCCAAATAACATTTGTTTAAAAAACTCATCTATAGTGAGTGAATTGTCCCCGAACCATCAGATTTTGGATTGGTTGGAATTAATGTTAATGTGTATGTCTTTAAGGTTTTTTACAAATAGATGCTGTAATTATTTTAAGACAAAAAACAGGTATTGGAACGCACTGGCAAAGGTTGTTTCACTGGCCATAATGCTGGTTTTGCAATTCATTATTTGTCTCATTATAGTTACAAACCATGAATATATGTATGTACGTTAACACAGGAACGAATATACAAAACTGTATATTAATAACAGACATTTATAAATAGCAAACTAAGTGCAGAGGCAGACGATAACATATGTCTTAAATGAAGTCGCATTAAGACTGTATCAAATCCAGTTTTAATCTGATTTGACGATGAGTGGTGATAAGAAACTGAGTCATCAGCTCTGGAGCAGACAGTGAGGGAGGATGGAGACAACTGAGGGTTAAGCTGCAAACCTCTTCTGACAAACCTTGTCTGAGAAAGCTTTAGTGGACAAAATGACAAGTGAAATATGGGGTCAACTATCAGTCATTCATCAATGAACCCATCCTGTCATCATTTGAATCTTGAGCACAAGGCAATATTAACCTTCATAACCCCGAGTCGCATAGGACAGCTTGGCGATGCCTAAGACTGACAGGCACAGTATCAAAGTAACTGTTGGGTGTCAGTGTTATAAATGCTTTCAGTCACATAAAGCCATGGATGAAATGGTACCAGCAATGATAGGGATTGGAAAAGCTCTTCATAAAAGTCTTATCCTAACTGCTTTACACAGAGGCTACTCTATGCACTCTTCAGACATAAAATTTAAGTGCTATTCTTTGTTGGGATATTTTAAAACAATGACTAACTTTCCTCTCACACAGTGCGTGTCCTTTGTGCTATAATAGATAGTTTTGCCAAGTAAAGCTGCCAATGGCCATGCCAAAGCTCAAGGCGATTTAATCTAATCATTATGATCTATATGAGTGGACAGAGCAATGTGGCCTCTATGTGTAGAGGGTACTTCTGTGACCTCGGCTGACCTGAAAGTTCACTGGTCTTAAGTAAGTCTGAGATAAAGTTACATCCAGTGGGAACTGGGTGATATCCACTTACTTCCATCGCCTTGTGGGAAATTATGTTGACACTAGGAACCGTGACTACTAACACTATACAACATTAACCGTGATACATGATCAGCAGGCTCCAAATGTAAACGATAGCTTTATCACGTTTGCTATCTCTGTAAAATAATAACTGGAGATAAGTCTCGCCACATTGCTGTTTACAATGCCTGCTCTCCTTTTCTGCATTTAGCTTGATTATATTCTCTGTTGGTAAATGACTCCTTTTGGAGAGAGAAATTAACCTCAGATTTCCATATCAAAGCAATATGAATTGAGCCATTTTCCCTGCCCTCTCTTCTGGTGAAAACAGAGAGCGGGAAAGAGTCTGTAGAAGTAGCCTGCAGTGATATGCAGGCCATACAGGGCTCCTCTCTTACAGGAGCAACACTGTAACAGAGAGAATCAGCAGCTTTCTACTGAAGCGAAGAATGAGATCACTGGGCTTTTTGTACAAGGTCAACTTCCCGGCAAGACACATCGTGTTTAAAATTCAGTCCGATCCTCACCGAGCACTTGAAACACACTGTGCCAGCCGGAGGAACCTGCTTGCCATTATGCAAAGAGGCAGCGGGCTTAAAGTAAATACGTAATCTTAATGAATGCTGAGATCTGTGGAGGTGGGAGTAGGGGGAGCCCAAGTCAAGTAGAGAAGGGTCAGAAACACAGGGTGAATAATCCTGTGTGTCAACAAGACACAACCAGCTCTCTCGATGCAATATGTAGCCATGTTTACAGAAAACATTTAGTTTTTTTTCATAAGTTTTCAAACATTATTGTTGAATCTCAAAATATGCAGGTGACCCTCGAAAACATATCACCTTTTTCATGTAAGAAAGTGTTGTTGAATTCCTGGTCTAAAGTAGAAGTTGAACAAAAGAATGTTAAAATATTTCTGATGGAGAAAAGAAGGGTGTAGGCTAAACCAACAGTTGCTTTGGGATATAAATAAGGTAAGGTAGTTATGTTTGTAACTGCTTAAAGAGGATTCATTTAAGACTGTAATACAATAAAATAGTTGTTTGTAAAGTATGTTCATTACTGCTATAGAAAAAGCCTGCCTATATTTGCTTTTTTTCTTCTACATTGTGCCCTATGTCATTGGCCCCAAATTGTCTCAGATGCATAAATGTAAAACAAAAGGACAGCCATTAGATGACATGTCACACAATATAGGGGTCTTGTTCTGGCCCTGTGCCTGCTGGCGGTGTCCTTTGCTTTGCCCACTTTGCTCTGCGAGACTGCCAGGACATTGAGCCTGACACATCAGAACTGTTGCTCTCTTGGTGCCCTCTTTCATTCGCACTATCACAGAGTCAAAGCCTGCAGAGACGAAGCTGTCCAGAGACTGAGCCCTGCTGGGTTTGACTGGGCCAAGATCCGATCAAGCCTCGAGGAGAGGGTCATCCTCTTCCCTGACTTCTACTTGCTATGATCTCTGAACCGATTCTAAAAGGCCTCTGACTTGATTTGAGCAGACAGTCCCCCTTGAAAGCAGCCTTTGGTTTAGCTTCTGTAGCCTGGAACAGGAAGAGCAGGGTCAGGCTACACACAGGCAGGAGAAAGCTCAAGCAAAGGCAGTGTGAGGGGGGGGGGGGGAACAGAGCTGATAGCCATGCTCCAGGTGCAGATGGCACACTGTTTTATGTGTAGCCTCAATGGATTATGTCAGCCAAGCTACTGGAGGCATAAAATATGGAGAGATCATACAAAAACTTTGTCAACCTAAATTCAAAGATTCATTAACAAAGGTCATCTCCATGACAGCAAATGCCTAATAGATGGCCAAGTCACCATGATGATAAAGCAGGCTGGATAAAGAAGCCTTTGTATGAAGACAGAATGTGTTATTATTTTACAATTTCACAAAAGGTTTGTACAGTTACTTTTGGAGCACGTGTTAAACGGGATGCTTTACCCAGAGAACAAATTGTAGGATGTAAACCTTCTAGGTAAAATAAATAAAAGAGAGCACTTTTAAAATGGCACTCAATGTATGAACTGAGTCAGGATATTTTATTCAAGGGTCCAATTACTAGCTAACTAATACCCCTACTTCTGTACATTGGGATGATATGATCAAGGCGGACACTGCCCCTAAGGAGCCGGGGCTGCAGCAACCCTGAAAACCAATAATGGTCAGAGGTCATAAAAGGGGACACAAAGATCCAAGTCCTATCCTATTGTGTGACATGTTTCCTTCGCCTGCTCGCCCCAAAGGCTTAGTGTCAGTGTTAACACTTCAAACACTCAATATCTTCACAAAACACAAAGGACACAACTGCTTGCCATCCACATCATTTCTTCCAGGAACAGAGATATGGATCCTTTCAAAAGGTCACTGCCAGCTGAAGTTTCAATGATTAAGCAAAGCTTTGTTGTTTGACTTTTTTCTGTAGCAAAATCTACTTTAAGGTGCAAATTGAGTTGTGTCCAATATTATAAAATAAAATTGAACCACGTTTTATATGTCAACTTAAAATTGTAATGGATGGCCATTTTTGTTGGATAACAATTGTATTATTTAAAGGTGGATACTCAAAAACAAATGTCAAAGAGGGAGGAATATTCAGTCAGATAAAATAAACCATATTCCCTGTCTTATTTACCATAATGAATAACTGCGTAACAGTGTTATGGTTGCTAGCCAAATAAAATAATTCTGCAACAATGGTTTAAACAGTAGCTAATAATGTATAAATATACAGTGGGCCGTTTGAGTGGGTGACTAACACACATATGTTCCTTACTATACGTTAATAGTCTCTTAGAAAAAGGGTGATCGCTTTCTCTGGAACTTTCGTTGTCATGTCACTGTTGAACCCATGAATGCTGTGCCTGCAAGCTATACTGCCATTGAAGCTACTTCAACAGCACGCTACTGAATCAGTCAAAAGACAGCATTGTTTCCAGAAAACTGAATCTGCTGTGTACTCTCTTACACATTTATGGAATCATGCACCAGAACACAGACAATGTCGTCGGCTAATCTCACAAGACCAGGATCCAATTTCAAGCAGGCACTGGTGATTCAAGAATCAATCTGGTTAGCTTCCTGTTTTTAGCCTGCTGCTGTTATACTCTGGGTGTAACTCAAAGGGATCTCCAGTTTCCCCGGATTGTGTTCCTGCTCCTAAGGTGGTGATAAAACACCTTATTTTATGGGTGGCTGATTACTCACTGTACCCTGGTGTGTGTGTGCTGATACCAATCTTAGCAAGCACAAAACTAGAGGACTCTCCATATTTACAGTATAGTCCAATTTTGCATTTCCTTCCCAGTTCCCATACAACCACACACATAAAAAATGAAGAAAAAATCGGAGGCAGATAAATATATAATTGTTTGATCAAGTGTGTTTTGCACAGTATGAGACCTTGCGATTGCTGCACCAAGTAGAATGCACTGCAGGCAGTCTCTTGAGGGAAGGTCTCATTTTCTGCCCCCTGTGGTGAAATATTCAGTCCGGCCTGAAATAATATGGGACTCGTTTCAAGGCTTAGCACTTTTCAAATATGCTGGCAATAATGGACAGGGCATCAAATGAAGCACAGCCTCTCCAAGCTAGGGGAGCAGAGGTTTTGAATCCACAGCCAGGGTTTCACATAACACCACAGACAGTTGAAGTGCTGTCTACATATAGAGTGCAGTGATTAGTTATTGGTGTGATGAGCCTGTGAATTTTTGCCAACATGGCTTCAGTCATACTGTCCAAGGTCCATTTGGTTTGAGAATATTTCATACAAATTCAAATACCAACATTATTTACAAAAAAATCCAAATCATATTCCATATTTCTCTGCTTTGCATATCATCAGGCAATCTGAATTTCATTCACTCTTTAAAAGAGAAGAGAGGAAAATCAAGGGTGCACCATAAATGCAAAGAGATGGAGTGCCAAAGAATGTTATAGAGGGGGCTTTGGTGAAAGGATTCAAGGATTTAACAATCCCACATCCTCTCAGCCTGTCCTTCATCTCTAATAATCAAGCTTGGCCACAGAATATCCCTCTGGATGGAAAAAAAACATGTTGCCTGTCCGCCTCTCACTCATCTTTAGACTGCCAGTCTTGGGTCTTCCTCTTGAAGTCTTCTGTCACATTTATGGCTTCAAACACTAAGCACAGCCTTTTTTAACTGACTGCCATGTCTTTAAAGCTAGATATCTTTTTTGTACTACATTAGCATGAGATGAAGGGCAGTGCGTCTGATGCAAAGGAAGCCCTGAGAAGGCTGGACCACAGACAGTATGAACTTGTTTGTTGCTTTACACCAAAGGCCACGGAAACAAGCTAACCGTTTTCAGCTCAGGTGAAGTATAATGTATAATGTATGTATGTAAGTCCATAGTATTCCTGCATATTCAAGTTGCTTTCCTAGGAAAAAAAGTAGTGTTTTTATATAATGTACATATGGTTCAAAAGTCAAGTTTAAATTGATTTTCCAGAAATGTTGCATGCATGCAGGTTAAATTCGCCATTTTCACAAACAATAAAATCCATGAATGAACATTTAGGAAAAGCTAGTGTCATCTCAGCATGCACAATTATTTGTAATTGATTATTATAATAATATAATACAAATAATATCTATCTATCTATCTATCTATCTATCTATCTATCTATCTATCTATCTATCTATCTATCTATCTATCTATCTATCTATCTATCTATCTATCTATCTATCTATCTATCTATCTATCTATCTATCTATCTATCTATCTATCTATCTATCTATCTATCTATCTATCTATCTATCTATCTATCTATCTATCTATCTATCTATCATGATATGCTCTATAAAATACATGGCTATTCTGTGAGCTCTTACAATTTACCGTTACACAAAATAATATAAAACCAGACCGAAAAATAAATGTATGAATATATTTGTTTTAAAGTTTTGCATTTGGAAACTTGATAAAAGTTTTTGTGTTTGTGCATGCCCGGATGATGCGGTGACTGAAAGCTCCAGCGGAAGGAGCTCCTGTAAAGCAGGAGCGGCCACTGAGCGGCGCCGCAGCCCGCAACATGCTCACAGAGCCGGCCGTGCCTCCTGCAACACGCTGCAGGCCAATCCGCTCACTCAATCCGTGTTGGGTTACAATGACAAGGGCCCTGTCTGAACCACGACTTTTAGAAAGATAATATTACAGGTAGGTGCAAGCCACGGACCGTGTCACTATCGATAGACAAATTAAGCATTGAAAAACAAGACCGTGACCCAGAAATTCTCGCTTCAATCGGGTCACCGTGCTCGTTTTCAGCACTGAGTGATAATGGCACCTCTCACTGTCCTTAGCATTTGAAGTCCCCTTACCGCAACCTGTAGCTTTTGGGGCAGTGGAAATTGTCCAGCTGGACGCCTTGTTTTTTCCCCTATTGGAGCCTTTGTATGTTTCCAGCCATGTACACCTGCCTGCTGATAGCTTTCAACGTTTTTTTTTAAAGCTAGTTGAAGGTCAGTTCTCCCCTCTAATGAGCCGCTGTGAGCATTTGGATCAGCAGAGCTATAACCCAGCATGTAGATAAATGTGTAGGCTACAGCCTTAATTCACTTGTAACTGTAATCTAAGTTAAATGAAAGTGTTGGATCAATTTAAAGCAACTACAAAGCACACATTTTCTGCAAATTGAATCACTTCATTTTGTTTATTGGTGGGTGTTTTACTTATCAGTCTCCCTAAACATGTTGGTTACAACCTACCAAAGTTGTATAATTGACAACATTAACACATCATTGTAATCCTCTTGTTAACTCTGCAGTATGCTGGAGGACTGTAATGATTTGATTCAAGTGAAAAGCTGCAGTAAAAGGAGGGTAAATGTCTTTATGTTGCACATGAGGGAAATAGCATGGAAAGTACACGTTAGCTTGTGGGGTGTTGAAAGAAATGCTAAGATGTAAGCAGAAAATGTCTCTGAAATAGGCCGAATAGAGAGTCTTTTGCTCCTACAGCGTTTTATTCAGGGTTCAACTGAGAAAGCCCAATGCAAAGTGGGCCTACAGCCAACTGGGATAGATTCTAGGGTGGAACCTAAACAGATGGGAAATAGTATAAAGGTGAATACAAGGTCAATCTGAGCTTCAGTGATAAAGCTGTGGGCACTGCTCATAGCAGTGTTTTAAAAGTTGACTTAAGAAAACAGATTGTGTGGTCAGAATAAACTCTTAAGACCATATTGGGCCTTTTTTTTTCTCCAAGACTCCTTTTGTTTAGATTGCCACAGGCGGAAGCAGCAGACACCAAATGGTCAAAAAATTGTTACCATTATGTTTGTCTGGAAATCAGCAGAATGGGGGAGTTGATTTCCAGCGGGTGGGTTTTCCTTTGTCCCCTTTTTTTTGTTCTAACCCAGATTTTCATGTTTAACAGGCCCGCTGCTGATCCATCTCCCAGTACACAATTGAGACAGAGGAGGTTAAAGCACTCTGAACGCATGGGACTATATTGCAGGTAATTAATATGTCAGCTCAATGATGAACTTCGTCAATACATCTATCACCACACTTACTTGTAACTGGAGTAGCTCGTGGGATGCTGCAGAGAGCGCACACAGAGTACATTTGTCCATTAGTAAACACTTCATAGTGTGTGTTGTGATTGGGGAGGTAGCGGGGCTCCTCTCTGTCCAGTTGCAGTCATTTTCTCCCGTCACCTCCTCATCGCTGTAAAAACACTTGCTGTGGTTTGGTAGATTAACAGAGAGCCCCCTAATGGAGTAATTACACCGAGCCAAACATCTATTTTTCACCTGTGCTCTGCCATTATTCTCTGTCCCCTATCCACTCCATTGGAAGTCACTTACTCTCCTTACAATGAGTTATCATTGACTGCCATTTAGACGTTCTGGAGCAATTTGTCTTACTGAGGCCATGCGCTGGCCTCATTGCAAAGAACAATCATTCTCCCTCCAATATATAAAACATTCATGGGGAAAAGGAAGAGAAAATGCCCCACAAACAGATAGTAGAGAGTGGCTAATAGATACTATAAAGGTGACAGACAAGGAAAATAATGTAGGAGATTACTCGAGTAGGAACAAGCCTGCACAACCAGTACAAAAGCTTCAGTGACTGCACCGCTGGAAAATAAATCTTTCACCAGACAAATGTGTTAAATGGGTAGTATCTCTGCTATGGTGGTGGTAATTGCTGTTGTTGCAAACAAACTGAATTCTCAATTTAAATTCTGAATCTTGATTTTGCCATTGCAATGTACTATACATTTTCTTCATTTTATTACCACATTAAGTAAATGTTTAGCCATTCTAGTGTAATATTTAGGTCAATTTTTTCCCCTCCTTTGGTTGGTTCTTCTTTGACCGTTGACTGGTTATTGATTGACTTGTCATGATTATCCAACCCTGTTTTTTCATGCTTTAGAAAATGAGTTCCTATGTAGTACTGTATGTAAGAGGAAACGCTTTTCATCTCCTGGTCTGTAGATCCCAGTCATTTTACCCAGTCAGTCTCAATTAGCACAAAACCAATAAGAAATACCATAGAGAATACAACATAAAGTTTCACGGATTATAATCGATGTGCAAGGTTAAATATTCCCCTTTTGTGAGTGCATAAACTGTTATTTTTAGCATGTACTACCTCTTTATTGAACATGGTTGTGGCTTGAACACAATATAGCTGCTGGTAAATAATTAAACTATGTATCTGTTTAATACACTGCTCTTCCCAAGACAAGCATTCATTTTAGACAGTGGTTTGACTGCTGTAGACAGTTCAGCAAACACCCAATTCAGTTTCCCCAGACAGGGTTAATCACGTTCGTTTTGTTAGATTACTCTCTCTCACTGCTTAACACAATGACAAACAACCATTATTCTTTTTCTTGCACTGATAATCGGGACAACTTAAACATTTCTTACTAGCACAAGTGAAACCATTAATCCTCAGTGATACTGCTGATAAGTGGTGACTTTGGAGTAATGGCCCTGTCACCTTAAAAAAAGAGAGAACATTTGAACAATTAAAACAAGATGCCCATTATATTTGGTGTGTCCCATCTCTTTGTGTCATCAGGACAGATCCGTCAGTGGTAATAGGCAAAAAAGATGGCATTGCTTTTTGTTAATAATGGATCCTGGGGAAGATGTCCTCCATACACAGAGGATCATTTAAAATACTATTAATTGTTGACTGATATTTTAGTAATGCTTATAAATATTAAGCCGAAGTTACCGCATCTAGAATTGCAAGTGTCAGTCAAATAATCAAGTTACATATTATACATCTGTTACTATTTTGATATTAGATTAAAGTCAATTAAAAGATGCCCAAAATCAGATGTTTTCACCTTCTAAAATGAAGTTAGCTAATAACAAAGAAATGATTTGATGACATCTGTTATGGGAAGTTGTGAATTTGAACTATTTTGTGCTGTTTCACAAAACTAATATTTGAAGAAAAGTTACACCCTTTGCCTTCCTTCCTGTTGAAAACAAACTTGATTGTATATTATTACGTTTTAGCCCTATGAAAGGACTTCTGCTAAATATAATTTTCTACAGTTAAAGATGCTTTATGGCTCTAAAGTCAAAGAGCCAGTGAACATGAACTGTTACTGTAGAGAAGCTATTAAAGGTGAGTGTTTTATTAAATAAAAACTCCAGCTGAAAGGCTTGACGTATCAGGACCATACCAAGTAGTAACACACTAATCCTATATGTGTTTTATAGATGAAGCAATAGATAGATTTTTATGCAGATTATGATGTTATTATCTTTCACAAAATAATTACACACTTAGGGAATAACAACGGTGCACTCTGCTTTCCTAAAAGTACCTTATATATATATATATATATATATATATATATATACATATACCGCTCTTGTATGTCCTATAGATGTATCTGCAGGCAGTCTATCTTTAATGTTTAATGTTGTGTGTGTTGTTGCTGTAAAACACCAGTACCACTGCATTACTTTACATAGACCAATTGAAATTCACTCGGTTAGATCATATTCACCATCAAATGTTCTGTTTGTCATTACGGCTGTCCCCAGCACTAATCAGCTGTTGATGTAGCTCCATAGAGGTCTTGCACTATAACTGACAGGAAGATGATAAACACCCATAATTGGGTTTTTGATTGATTATGATTTTTAATTATTTTCCAATTTTCATTTAATCTAGATGGCTGAAAATAATATATAAATGCAACACATATACTGTATATATAACATTGTCACATTGTTAGCCTTATCATCAATTTGGTAATAATTTGAAGACTGTAGAAATATTTCAAACTGGGATTTAATGGATTTAATATTGGAGTAAAAGGAAAACATGCCTACTTAATTGCTCAAGATGGAAAAATTTGTTACAGTTAAAATAATTGTTATTCCTGTTTGTTTCACCAAACATACTGACTAATACAGGACACTCGCTGAGAATCAAAATGTAACTAATTAGCCAGTTGAATATTTCCACTTAATACATAACATCCTTTTAAAACAGATGGAGTTTTCACTACCACATTTTGACTAGATGTGCCATTTGTTTTAAATTATATCCAGAATAGGTTTGATCAAACCTACTGCTATCATTGATTGGGACTTGAAACATCTAAACAGATTTAAGTTACTACTGTGTATTTCTTATAAAAAACAGGTTTTGCTGCTCATACAGTAGACCTTGATAGAAACAATAACAACTATTATGTTGTATGTTAAGTTTAGTGTTGGCTCCCATCGCTGCTGAGGGCCATCTCTTAAGACCAGTTTCAGTAACTACCTTCAATTGTTTTAGATGTTGATCAAACCTTGAGTATTATTATAAAAAGTATGTTTTTATACTTGTTAGCATCTTGATATTCTATTACTTGCTATCTGTTAGTGTCTCATCTTTTCCTATTCTTTGGCTGCGACACAGTCCCAGGCACTTGATACTCAGTATTTCTATGGCCGTAGCTCTGTTTTGATCAAAGGGGTTCAGGGGCCTAAGTTTCAAATCCCCAAAGCCCATTTTGGTGACTCTTTGTTTAGCCCATTGGCATTCTGACCCCATGCTTCTCAGACTTTGAACTCAAAGCCTTGAAAATCCGTATCGCTTCTTTAAACACATTATCAGTGGGCTAGGTTTTAAGAATATCACTAATCATCTTAAGGTTTTAGTGCAGTGTGGCAGCACCGTTGGAGCCTCGGGGCCCAATTGCTGGCATGGGCTCCGTTAGACATATTATGTGAAACATATGATAACTTAAGGACAGCAAGTGTTCTGTAAGCTTATGCGTTTCATATTAGAGCATCCTAAATGTACACTGCTGGAATAATGTCAAGTTAGAACTTTTAAAACATCCATTGGGATTTATACCAGGTGTGCTCAGTTTTGTTAATATGGAACTTGAATGAAGTTTGATGTTTCCTAATAACAATTCATGCAAGGCATGACTGCTTGTAGCATTCTACAACAGACTGCCCAGTATTTATTTTCAACACTCAGTTCACTTATTTAGCTATTAAGATTTGACTGTTTAATCGTGCTAACAGACATCCGAAGACTTGACTTGGAGTTTTATTTAAACTGTTGATACTGTAGTTTCATAAGTCATTTGCATGTTACTCTTGATGAATTGGCCTGAACTTCATACATTTTGATAGAGTAATGCAGCTCATGCACATTATACAAGGACTATAAGTGGAAATATGAATGGATCAGATTTCCGTGGAACATGCTTGATGCTACGGGTTGCTTAATCAGTTCTTGCAAACTTTTTAAACTGTTGTCAAGCTGCTTGAATTTAAGTTTTTGCAGAATCATTTTATAGATTCGTTGCATACTGTGTTAGTATTAATATTGGTTGGAACATTTTCTGACAGTTACAATCCATAGCAGTGGTATACAATAAATAAAAACACAACCTACCACAACACAGACAATACAATGTTTGAAATTACTTTTAAGTGCAGTCTGATGTTTTACATTTTCGTTATGTAATTGGCCATGTGTTTTATTGCTATATTGAAAATCATGCTCCTTAGCGAAATTAAATAGCTGTAAATTGAATTTAAAATGTTTGTTAAGTTGTTAAAAGACAAACCAATCAGGTATGTTTCTGAACACATTGAGCACTACCTGCATGAAAATTGTCCATATGTCAGGAGCATCTGCTTCATCCTAATGAATACTATACACTACCTGCAGTGCAACGTGTAAGAGTTGATGATGATGCTGATAAACATTTAGCATTGTAGGCTAGTTAGGATAAAAATATCTTATGACAACATAGGACCATCTCTTTGTGCTCGTCTTGAGAATGTGTGTGTCTATGTGCACATGTTATTGCATGCACGTCTGTATGTCCCCCTTAGCTCCTCTCACACCTCCTCAATCTCATCAGCCCCCGTGCTTTAGAGTTGGCACCTTGAATCACATTGTCTTCATCTGGAAATATTTCAGCTGCATTTCTGCAACTCTAAAGGGAGATAAAGATAAAGGAGAAGAAGGTAAAAACACACCCTGTTGTGTGAATCCTGGAGAAGGCCTTGAACCCTGCCATTCATCCCTTTCACTTCATCAGCTGAGTCTAATTGCCAGAGAGGACAGGATACCCAGGGCCCAATTGTTCCTTATCCTCTTTGGAGCCTCTGAGGCATGAAAAGCGAAAGGCCTGCTTTTGATCTTTTTTTTGTGAGTTTTTTTTTCTTTTTCTCTGTCATGCCCTACTATCCTTTCCCTTAGAGTGAGACTATCCTTTCACACTGTGCCCCCTTCTTCAACCACGCAAAATAATTATCAAGCTCTGCTTCATCAAATAATGGTAGATATTGGAGGTCATGATGGGGAGGGCCAGAGGTCTGCAGGGGTGGCCTTAGGACGCGGTGGCGCTCCCAACTCATCTTAAAGGCATGCTCCTTAGCTGTAGCTACCTTTATATACCTTGACCCCAGTTTTCGTTTGTCTGTCCTAATGAGACCCTCTCATGCAGCCAATGCAATTGAGGTCTTGCAATGGCAGGGTTGGGAGGCCAAAGTACAATGAGACAGGGCTGTGCTCAAACAAGAGGCGCATCTGTGCTATCTTGGAAAAGAGCTCATGCGTCTCAACGCCCCATAGGCGCTGAGAGCGGATCTATTGACACCTACTTGTCCTTTGCGGTCATCACCTTTCTGTGAAGAAGCAGACACACCCAAGTTCTTGTTAGAAGTAGTTCTTGGCAGAGTATTTAGCAAGGCAAAGTGCTTAACTCGGTTTGGGTGGCCATGCGGTGTAAGGATAAAGAATGCAGCTTTGTATTAATGAAAAATTCCTTGGACCCAAAGACATGACAAGGGATGTCAAATACCAATTTGTCTTAAGCAAACAGTCCCTGTAGTTAAAGAAAGAAGGGCACCGTTGTCTCTCTAAATGCTTAATTCCACACTTGATTTTTTTTTTGGTTTAAAAGCATGCTTTAGGTTGAAGGTAATTACAATGTTTAGAAAGTGCTTATGTAGAACAGTTTTTAGCTGTGTTTTCCTTAGTTACTGTATGGACTCGGCCATTAACCATGCCCCGAAATGTTTTAGAAATTGAAAGAATAAATGCACGTTAAAACCCCTGCTGATTTTAAAAGATTGTATAAGAAAAAAAAGAAATCAATGTGTAAGGAACAATGAGACCAAAGATAGGCAACCTACCTAACTTGACAAAAGGGACAGCAGGATATACGATAAGTAGAGCAAAATGACAAACAAAAACACAAGTAGGCAAACAAAAACCTTTAAGCAATCATGTTAAGCACGCCTAACATCTGAGCACTCTGCGAGAACAAAGCAGGGCTCCTGTCAGAGCATCGATCCACTCCTGAAGGCACACACATCCATAGCTCTCTGATTGCTCCCTGCCTCTCACGCCTCTCTCCCCCGTGCCTCCAACTCTCTCTGCTCCCGCTCCTTTCTGAGAATGTGCTTATCGATCTGGCCTACTTCGCTGGAGTTAACTCACTGATAAAACCTGAACAAGGGCTTCCAATGGCCTGAAAGAGTTTGGAGAGCTGGTGAGAAGGCAAAGACGATAAGAATAAAAAGTAGTCGCTTAAATCACACAAATATTTTTAGCATAACTTTGAGTTAGTTAGTTTAATGTTAAGTTTATTCAATGTTCAGAGATATAATTAGTTGTTAAAATCTTTATATATTATTATATTACATTATATTTCGTTTAACTGTAAGATAGGTTTTTGTTAGATAAGATGGTTGTCCAACCAATTATCCCCATCTGAAACATTTTGAATGATTGTGGGATTCTACCTTAAAAAAAATAAAATTTTAAAAGTATTTAGGCTATAGTCAAAACCAAACACATATGTGATGTGCACTATTCGGAAATGTTGATAATATACATACCAATTATTTTCATTGTCTTTCGTTCACTCACTTGGTATTTTTACACATGCTTGTGTTGTTTCAATTTGTAAGAAGCTATGAACGTTTGAGTATGGCATTTCCAGTAAAGTGTGTAAGACCTTCTGGTGAATGCTTCCATACTGTAGTTAACTGACTGGGATAGGAATTTTACTTACTCAGAAAAAACGCTTGTATTGTAAAAAGAGATTGTATGGTAGAGTATGAAAACGAAATTGGGATGGTGAAGAAGGGTATTAAGTAGCTTAAGTCATTTATTCATTCAAAAATATAATTGGAGTTGTCTGACAGTGTAATGCAAAACCAAACTACTGAGCATTTGTTCAATGACTCAATTGCTCAATCATTTCTAGTAATTGTATCCTGCAATCAGTGATCCATTTAGTATTGTGCAAACTAATACATTAGTTTAAAAAAAGAGTAACTTTAGTAATAGTGTTTTTGTGCAGTTTATTGTAGATCTCAGACAATCAATAATTTCTTGTGATGAAAACAAATCACTGTTTTTTTAACTAAAAGTGACTCGTTTTGTGTATCAGTGTGTGTGTGATTGTCTCCAGAGTGTGATTACATTGTATGTCAGTGTGTGTATATTTTTGCAAGTGTGGTATGCTGTCATGTTTGTAACATTCCATGTGGGAGGGTCTGTTGATAAGTAAGCCATCTGTAGTGTTCTGCAGCACGACATGTTGTAAAGCGAGATTTGAGAGTGTGGAGAGACTTGACTTGACAAATCTTGGCACATAATGAGACAGAAGGGAGTAAAGGCAGAAGTCTGTCCAGAGATAAACAATTAGATTTGTCCCTGAGGTAAAGGCCAGGCAATGCAAGAACTCTCAGACTAACAAAATCAATATGGCTTCCAGTAAGAACACTCAGGGGGTAGAGTGATGAAGAGGTTATCTTTCATTTCTCAGATTAGGACACATATACAACGAGTACCAATAACGCTTTAAAAATCAATTTGGTCTCAAACATGAAAGCTGCTCATCAGTGATGAATACATTTTAAAGTATTCATCTGATATGCAGCTATCTGTCAAACATCCTCGGTCTAATGAGACATGTCAACGAATATCAACAGGGATGCTGAACTGAGATTGTCAAGCCAGTTTACTTCAGCAGCCAATTGTGAATGGATCCTAAAGGACACAGCATTTGGGAATGAAACTTTCACACCCTCAGATAAAACCATAATGGAGCATGAGCCATAGACGGAGTGGGCAGTCCCTTCGCATTGCATCGCCTCTCAGGTCCTGCCCAGACTTGAACGTCTAATCTAACATCTCACCACTGTTCCCAGCAGGCCTCACAAGGGTAGCACTGCCAGGGCAAGGAGGGTTGGATGGTTTGACTGTTGGGGGGAGGGCGGGGGCGCCGTCCTGCTCTCTGCTTGCGCTTGCTTTAAAGAAGAAAACAAAAAAGATAGGGTGAAGGGTTTTGGGGTGGGAGTGGGGGAAGATCACAACTTGTGTGCAACTGCTGTTAGGCAGGGAAGCCTCCTTAGAGACGCCAAGTCGCTGACCATAAAGGTGTGAGCCGAGGCCAGCCTGTCGCCTCATCTCCATGGAGACAGCGACGTGTCACCCCAGTGGGCTTGTCTCTGCTGTGGCCTGGAGCATCAATAGCACTTGGGGATGTGGCCCGGCCGTCACCTGGGCTCCAGGGGACCAGGAGCCACTGCTCCGATGACCTTCAACAACCTGCCAGTCTGTCATCTCGGTTTGGGGAATAACAAGAAAGAAATCAGCTGGGGATTTGAGTAGAGACATTGTTTATTGGGCCATTGTATCTATGGAGGAGGCTCTTTGTTCCAGTGGGAATGAACTAGAGAGAAGGAAGTTCTTTCACAACATTAACCCACTTGATTTGAAAAAAAAATCCTCTTTGCCAGTATTACCATTTCATGTCAAAACATAGATACAAAGGCTATACTGTAGTCTGGTATTTGGTTAATCTCCTGCTAGTAATTAAATAAATAGAAATATATGGCTGAACAGGAAAAAGTTGCATGTTAAATTAACATAAGTGTATTGTAATATTATCATATCGATCTGTCAAACTCATTATTTTCTTCAGCGAGTTACAATACAATCAAATACCTTTTCTGACAGAAATCACGACATTTTGTATTGGTAAAGAAATGTGTTGAGTAAAAAATGTGGCTTTGGTTGTGATGACACTATACATTTCAAATGTGCATAATAATGTTGGGGCTTCAGCAAATCATTTCAATATTAATTAATCTGTATAATATTTTCTGGATTTGTAGAAAATATAATAGAAAATACTTAAATCACAATTTCCTGAAGCCCAATTTCCTTTCTCTTAACTTGTGGTCAGCATCAGCTTTTAGTATTAAGACATTTTCATCGATATTTGTTGTTTGTTTCTACTAACACTTTTTAGGTCTCAACACAAACCCCAGTAAAGAAAAGTGAAATATAAAGAAGCTTAGTTTGTTCTTTCTTTCTTTAAGGGGTGTGGACACTGCAGTAGAAAAAAACCTAAAACAAATGTATGCATAATCAGAAACATCAGAGTAATTCCTGTATACTTGCTATTGTTGGTATCAGTGTGATACATTTTTGCCAAATCGGATCTAAAATCTTCATTCGAGTGTAAAGCTGCGCTATCCCAACCATTCCCTGGAGACACTTGTGTTGCATTATCTGACAAACCAATACATGGGACTCTGTGGAAAAATCTGTGCTTTCTTCCTTTCAGCCAAAAACAAAGAGGATTTTGAATGGAGTGGTGATTCTTTATGCAGAGCTGAGACGCGACACCTTCGGCGAGAGATGGCGAGCCCTAATAATACAGAGCTGTACAATGGTTCTGACAGGCGAGCAATAAAGCAATCAGGGTCCCAGGCATTCCAAATCTTTTTACCGCCCACCCTCTAACAGACTGAGAGATGGGCGGCTGACCTGTGGGCTGTCAATCATGGGGGATACCTGCTGGAGCCTGATCAGGGAGAGCTGAGGGCACCAGTCCATCAGATCTGTTTTCACACTCCAGACACTAACATTGCAAGCATAACCACAGACACAAAAAGCCCCACCACCTCGCTCTTAATTAGGAGATGTGGGTGCATTGTTTGGGGAGGGGGGGTCTGGACTTGTTTGGTTTAAATGGGTATGGGAGTGTCTTAGATATAGGGGGATAGTAAGTGGAATCCCAGTGAGACAGAGAATAACCTTTTCCCTTGATTTAGGAATCAGGCATTGATCTGTCACGCTGTTTTGTACAAGCAAGAGCTCTTTCAGCATTGCTTCTCTGGGTGTGTATGTGCGATACTTGTGTGGAGGTCTGAGAGAGGGGGGGTTGGGTAACGGAGGCTTGTTCATTAGCTGTCTGTAGCCCATTCCAGCAAATAGATCACCATAATACTGTGGTTAGTTAATGGCTTTCTGGTGTTTTCTCTAGAGTCTTCGTGTCTGAGGGCTGACTCGCTGAAACTCCTCCACTGTTTTCGCCTCCTTTTTCCAAGTGGGGAGTCTTGTGTTCTGCTGCCTAACTCAGACAATTGGCTTCAGCCAGCGGCCAAGTCTGTGAGCAGTTTGGCCGCATGGACTCACATTAGAGAACTAAAAGCAACATCACAAAAACATGCTGATCTGACATTCTGCCTCACTAGTGACTGGATTCATACTGGTTCTCCACAAATAAAACACCACATGTATGACAGGGAAGGCTCTCACAATAGGCGATTATATTGTTGTGTACCTATAAGGGTTTAAGTATAGAGATTTGTCATATTCGGCTCTGTAAATGAAATGACATGACTTGACTTTGCATTTGGCATCTGTTGCAATGAAGATCCAGTTGTTCACTATTATTCAGAATTAGAGTTTGACTGTTAAAGTCCCCGGATGGAATATGGACTGGTTGCTATAGAGGTGCCAGTATACTTACTGGGCATGACCAGTGTGCCCTTGAGCAAGGGGATGACCCCAAAAGCATATCGTATGTCGTGTACGATGGCTGACCTTGTGCTATGACCCCTCTAAAATGGATGCACAGTATATGTTAGTATTTGGGATATGCAAAGATCACATTTCAACCTAATTGTTTAAATTGACCTGTCTAAATCTTTGTGTTTATTGAAAATAAAAAATGATCTACTGTATATCATAAGTATTTAAAATGATAGGTAGCATGACAGCTAATTATTCCTAATGCATCGCTTGCTAACTGTGACTTATGCCTCAAATACTTCCCAAATGGGATAACTCAAAAGGGCTTTATTTTTTGTTTTGACATCTCTTAATGCTGTTTTGAGGTTTACAGGAAGCAAACGAGTGTTAATCTGATCACTCAGGTGACAAAATCTCATTTTTTGACCAATGTAGTTCCTAATTGAGGGTTTAAACAACCTAGGCTTTTTTTTACGGGGATATGTATTATAATGTTTAAATCTGATTGCATCATGACATTTTTCCGATATTGCCTGGACATTTTTGATTTAGTTACTTCTGATGTGGGAGATTGTTCACTATTGCAACGCATCAAAAACATGTAGGTTGTTGTGGGATTTTTTTATGGTAAAATCGGCATATATTTGCTTGAGAAACGTTTGTCATCATAACTTAAACTGCATTCCCAGTATTTGTTAAATGTATACAATTTACAAAAAAAACCAAGGGTAGGCATTTGCGTATCATTACTGTCCTTGGTAAAAACTTACAAAACAAATATTCCATTGGGTTAGTTTTTAAGGGCAGTAACTTTATATGTTCTTTATATTAATGGGAAACCGTATTCTTTGAGGAACTGGTTGACGTTATTGGGTTTGAGACATCTTCATAAGAGCATCTGTACAGTAACTGTATGCCATTGTGTGTGGTTGTGTGTGGCGGAAAAGACCTTGCTGACTATTTTTGGTGAAAACCATGAAGTCTTGCCCCTCTTTTCAAGCTTATGGGATAGCTGTCTAACGTGCGGAAACGTGAAAGTTCAATGATAGAAGATGAAAGGACTCAAATTGTTTTAGGGTGGATTTTTACCTCAGCCATAGCCATTGAAAACGAGTGATGAGTTTTGCAGAAGTCTTTACTTCAACGGTCCCTCAGTGGCCCTCTGTAGAACCCCCCCCCCCACACACACACACACACACACACATACACACAATTTGGGGGCCAGCAGCCTAAAGTCTAAAGAAAGACGTGTTTTTTTTCTTGCCAGATATCTGATGTCATCTTTTACTGAAAACATGTATGTGATCTTCTGCAGCTGGAAGAGCAGCCCATATGCATTTTACATCACCCTTAGTTATTTTTGGGTCAGGGAGAAGCAGGGTTTACTGGATCATTCACAATCTGACACAGACTGGGTTTCTCTTCCCATGCTCCTGTCCACTGACAGCAATATCCCCTAAACACATCAAGCCTTTAAAAATGTCATATCCTGCTGTATAACTAAACTTAGGTGTCTGCATTCAATGTTTAAACCTGATGTCAAAACTTTTGGTTTGGTTTGCTGCCAATGTACATGGTTCAATTTCATGCATGTATAGTTGTCTACTTTTTATAGCTAAGTAGTTTAACACATTTCCATTTTTTACTTTTCCTACTTTATTCAGACACTGTTGATTATAACAGTTGATTTGTTCTCCAAAGGTTAGACTATTTTGGGATGTTATACTTCAAGATATAGACTCCAGCTTTGTTTCTGTGTTGTGAGCTGCACTCATTATATTCACCAACTTTGACTGAAGCTCAAGTCAGAGGTAAAGTGGATTTCTTATATTTCAAATGTGAGACTTTGTGACCCCTGTGGAATCATACTACTTTCCAGGTCATATAAATAGTAATAAATGAGTACTGTTGGAGGTGGAAAGAAAGTAAATCCTGCTTGAATCATATGGCCACCTTGTGAAACTCTGCTTGAAAGTTTTGTTAATTTTCCCATTTCTCAACTTCAACGTGAACACACCGCAAAACAAACAAACCTGAACAAGCCCCGACAACTTCTTCCTTTTATTGGCAGCTGATACATGAACAAGAGGTTGTCTTGGCTGAAAAATGCAACTGCTGAGGCGTTGCTGGACCTCCAGACCTTTGTGACCAATGGCGTGTCATCCCTCACTTTGTCATGTTTAACTAAAACCAATCCCCATTCAAAGCAGCATCCATCAGTGTTAGTTGAGAACAATGACAGATAGCCTTTCTGCAGCACTCAAAGCATCTGGATCCTTTCTCTACTCCCCCTCTTTTTATTTATGGTAAACAGCCTGAATAACAGCTGGGCAATGAGAATTTACAAGTTAATCAATTGTTTGTTAGGAGCCACAACGATGCCCCATACCAAACCATCTGCGAGTTAATGTTCATTTACCATGCTAATTTTACCATCGGCAACAGTGTATCTATTGATTTTTTTCTAGAGAGATTTATCCACACTAAACATTATCCTTTATGTTTAAACTAACACCTACATTAAAGATGTGAGTGTTCAATTTAGCCTGTGCGGAATAAAAAGTTAAGCAAACTGAACAAAGAATTCATCTGGTGCTAACAAACCTGTGCAAAAACAAGCAGAAAACTATAAGAGCATTACCACTGGGGTCTCATGTGGTTCCAGGATGTCCTGGAAGTCATATTAAGTTTCACACAATGTTGATGCGCCTAGTTAAGCACTGTTTATCCTGGACACTGTGTTTCCTGTTTAAGTGAAGTTGCCTTTGTCTCTCCTCCCAGGTGTTTGTGCCTGTGGCAAGGTCTTGGTCTTTTGTTCCCTCCCACTCCCTTTAGTCCACCACAACACGACCGGCATGAACACGAGCCTCAGACAGGTCAGTCAAAAATTATCCCTCAACACACAGCAGTCTACACCATGGGCTCAAGTAAAATGTCTCCACATTCATAAATGTATTCATCATTAAAAACTACTTTGAGCATCAGATGCATCTGTTTTTATTCTTAAAATGTGAAATACTAACAAGAAAGGAAACTGAAAACTAGAAACAAAAAAAAAAAAAAATACAGGCATGTACTCGTGACTTACCTTCCCTCAAGAAAAAAATAACGATATTTAATAATGGCATGGATTGACATTAGCAATCGTTAATCTAACAATAAAATGTTGAGAAAGCTCTTAACCACACAATGGAACAACAATGTCTTTGAGAACATTCAGAAATTGGAAAATATTTTTCTATTAAATTTTAATACTTTTTTGGCTATGCTATCTTGGCAGCCTTGAACCAGTGTTAGGATAAGGGCACCATTTATAACTGAGCTGTGAGCACTAGTATTCACCTTCCCCTATTTCCCGGCTGCAGCACACAAACCACACGCTACTTTATTTATAATCCAACCAACCTCAGTGTGTAACTCTTGCCCTGTACTCTTGCTCGCATCACACAGTGAGGTCACTTCCCTCTGCACCTCCACCACTGCTCTTGCATTCCAACATGGCTCTAGGACAGCAGCCCAGCAAAGCTCTATACTCCTCAAATCACAAAGAGGCCCAGATCAGAGCCGAGCTGGACGTGAGCCAGGATCCAGGCCCTCACAGCCCAGGCAGCTGGGGGCAGCCTATAATAAGTGGGAGACAATGAGAACTAGCACACCTCCCACGCTTTGCATGTGGATGTCGATATAGAATTGAAATTAAATTGTTTCATAGGTTTCTCTAGACCACACTAATTTAGAAAATATATGTTAACTGCTGGTGGTTTTAGTGGATATTTACATTAAGGATATACGTTTAACATAACTGACCTCAAATTATGAAAATATGTATTATTCAAATCACTATAGTGGGTTTCGAAAGTGCAAAGCTGAAAAGGACAAAGAATAATACAATTCACTTGAAAGAAAGAGGCGTTCTTGAGCTTTGATTTGGCTGAAACTTTGAAAAAGTGCTGAACTATGTATTCCTTTCTTATGAATTCCTAGGCCAGCTTACTTTTTTTTATGTTGCCTCCACTTTCTTAAATCCAAATTTAATTGCGCCAGACTAAAGAAACTAGGCAACTTAACCGTTTTTCCAACAGTCATCAAAAACATGTATGTACAATGTTATTCTTTCACATGGGGAAAGTAGACATATTAAAGGCATTTTGTTTTAATGAATAATAATGAACAGTTCACTATGATGTAGATGGCGGTGGTGCTTTAATGGTCCCTTGTAGCCTCTTAAGCCTCTGGTGATAAATCTCACACAGGCTCACTCGTATAACTAAAACCCAAACCTCATTCAACTTCACATCCATCAGTGTTTGGCTGAAAGCGATGACAAAGCACTTTCAATTACACCAGTAACTGACTCTGGAAACAGTTCATAGCAGGGTCCAGGCTCCAAGACTAAGGGAAACACACGAGGGGGAGGGCAGAATAGCTGGTGGGGCATCAGTTTGACTCGCTCCCAAATAATAAAAAGGGTGGTGTGACTCTGGGACACAAGGGATGCCGCCAGCATCGCGAACCCAAGGACAATTCACCTATTTTGTGTGCTGTCACCCCTGTTGTCTGATTTATGGTTTGGACATCCTTCCTATGACCCATTCGTCCATCAACTGGGCGCTATAAGGATACTGTGGTGATCAGAGGCTGAAGTATCAAAGCGTCCTCAGTCAGGGCCCTTGTGTTGTACCAGAGGGCCTTGCTCTCCTGAAAGGGGAGGGATGCCGTTGCGAGGGAGAGCATTGCAGCAGCAGAGGAGAGCCGTTCTTAACCCTGAGCACCAGAGGATAGAAGAGCTTTTTGAGAATCCATCAACTGTAAACGCTTCATTCTATAATGTTGGTGTTTTCTTTTCCATTTTTTCCTCCCAATTTGTAATTATATTATGTGGAGTGTGTGCTCTCTAAAAGTTAACATGGCAGTGTTTAATTGGAGTGATTTTACTCATAATTGCATGATCCTCTCTACCACTTTTGGCTTCCACTTTATTTGAATAAGCAGGCTAATTTCAGAATCCATCCTCAAAATTAATCAGTATAGCATACTTAATATGGAAGTTAAAAAATGAAATTATTGAGAAAACGTAAATCTGCTTTGAATAATGGGAGCCTTAATCATCAACAAAAACAGCAAACGCCAACGATGACGGCACCAATCAGGGAAACATTTAGTGCAGCAGTAGATAAGTGATGATCATTTTCTCTCTTTTAAAAATCCTTTTATTACATAAATAAAAACAGAGTATGATCCTCCAGAGAGCCTGATCTTTTAAAGCAGCTCTGACTCCAACCCCCCTGATGAAAGGCCCACAGTAACATCAGGAGTCCAGAGCCTTTACTCTCTAACTTCAGGCAATTATGACACAGAGGAGATCTTTGCCTTCTGCACTCAAAAAGAAGAAGAAAAAAGGCTTCCCTTTTTTCTAAGCTTAGTTGTAAAAATAAGCTTGCTCTCCTGAATTGCCGTCACCTCGTGCCCTTTGCAATAGCAACAAGGATGTATCGGAACAAGCCATGGGGCAAAACAAATCACTTGTGATTTACAGAATTATAAAGATTTTAATAGCTGCAATGTTTCTCTCTCAGATTGGTCTTTATTTCCAGGAGTCAAAGTTTCCTGGAAGCCCTAGGCTTTTTAAAAGCAGTAATTGGCCAACAGAGAGACTAAGGATCTCCCTGAGTGATTGAGTGTATTTGTTGCTATGAACTTGAGGGTATCACTCTAAAGATCACAGGTCCAGGTTGTGAGAGCCTGCAACTTATAAAGCACAATTCAGTTTGCAGCAGCCGTGGAAGTCTACTTTTCAAAGCATTTTTGTTTAAAGTTCTAACCTTTTTGTGGAACTTGATGATTTTTTTTGCTGATTAGTTTTGTTTCTAAATAATTCAGCATAAACTAAGGGGCTCTGGTTTGTGAAATAAAAACAGCCTTGAATGAATGCAGAACAATTGTTATGATAAAGAGCGTGACTGTTATCCTGGCATGTAAAAAAGTAGCATACACAAAGTCCATCTTTTGAGGAATAACAATGATTTCTGAAGTGTAATTGAATTATTTTTTGTATTTTACCCTTGTCTTTCAACTGGCAGTTAATCAGTTTACCACCTTTACCATAAATACATGTTATGTACAGCCATTTATTATAAGATAGCAAAAGTCAAAAAAAGCTTATCAGGACTGTGCACTATATACTACACCACTTACAATGAATACAAATTCAACCAGAATTACCAGCAATTATAAATCTAAGAAAAATGCATTCACTGCTTAAGAATTGTACTCTAATAGTAAAACTAATCCCCCATGTATTTCTTAGTTTATTATATTTTCTGTATATATCCAGTTTTTTTTGTTAAAAAAAAAAATGTCAGCGCGATGACATCCCCTTACACCATATCAACTATCTATATTATACTGATATTTTTTTGAAATATATAAGAATTGATTAAATGACTTTCTCATTGTGATTTAGAGTTACATGTTTTTATTTGTATCATTTATATTAATTACTGGGAGTGATCACACTCCTTGATGTATGTTTCAGAGACAGCAGTACATTTTACGTATCTGCAGAATAGCTCTCGTAATGTTTAAAGCATGTGCTCTCTTACTCTTATAGAAAAAAGTCTGACCGTAGCTTAGCTATATTAAGTAAATCCACCAGGGAGGCATAATCGAGTTTGACTCTCTACCGGTGGTCTCCTTGTTAGTGTTGTGAGTGTCAGAACTGACAGTGCAGGTAGCTCAAATGCCACTTAAGGTTTTAGCTTCAGTGGCTTTTGCAAAGAAATGACCGTGACCTGTGTATCTTGAGCCCACATCCCACACCCTTTCTGCCTGACAGCTGCTCAATGGCAAGTGTCTGCCAGCATGCCGAGGGGAACGCTGCCAAGCAGCCGGAGATAGAGATGATTACCACATCCCTCTCAGCCTGCTCTCTGAAAACTGATACCTACTAACAAACTGCTGTCAACATGTTAGCGCGGCAGAGAGAGTGAGAGCAGAAGTATGTGCCTGAGAGAGAAAAAAGGGAGAAAAAGAGATGTGTGGGAGAGTCCAAACAAGTTAGGATTAATGACATTGAAACAAGTTTTTTTCCGCTGCTTTCTGAACTAACACCATTGTGGAAGACTTAGGAATGTAATCAACGCTATAAGGAAATGCCTGTTAGACATACGTGTCGATGAGATGATGAATGTGAGACAATCCTGTCACAAGGTCACTATTTTTCATCCTACTGTGCTCATCGTGCAAAATGATATGTATCAATGTGCAGTCATGAATGTCACCGTAAGATACATTATTTCTTGGGTTTAAGTTTGAGTTTTTATGCAGAAGAAATGGTCATTTAAATGCAGGGAATACTGCATTGTCAAAAGAAAGTTTTTACGTTGTGGTTCAGATATGCAAATCGCTTCAGACCTTTACTCCTGCCACTTAAAACTTAGCTTTTCCTGCTGAGGAGAGAATGAATGCATTTCTTCCAGGGAAGAGTTATAAATGTCAATGTTTTTGAATAAATCCCCTACAGCGCCACTTTAAAGTGAAATAAAAGAAAAATCACAGCTGACATATTTTTCTAATTGTTGCAGAGAGGGGACAGGAAGCAGCATGGAGTAGCTTGAATTATCGGTAATTTGAATATCGCTGTGCTTAATTACAAAAGATTTTGATTGTCTGATTTCAACAGAAGTACTATTTTAACTGCTGTCTTAATACACAGTTGTTTTTGAAGATTGACTATTATGATAATGTGCGTCCCGTCATGAAATATTTTAGGCAAAGGCAGGAAAACAGAGCATCTTAAGCACTCATAATGCATATTCTTTGAAAAAATGCTAATTAAAGAGAATGTAGCAATCTTTTTTGGTATTTTCAAAATTAAGGTTATTTATCCAAGATTATTTTCAGGGCACTGCAACTTTAATAATGTGAAGTGTGTCAGGATACACACAAAAAACAAATAATGTTGTATGTCTCCTCTAAATGAAACATTGTTCAGCTCCATTTGTTAAACTGCCCTGGAAGAATGTGGGTCAAAAATACTCAGTCAGGTATTCATTTGCCTGGCTGGAGGTTATAGCTAATGTAAAAGTTTTCTGCCAAAACAAAAAATCAAGTACTAAAACTTTGGTTACATGTGGTTCAGCCTCATTTTATAATCAGGCTCTGCAGACGATGGTGATTTACTTCTTATTTGTTTATTTTGTTTATTAAATGCCACACTTACAACATTTAAAAATAAAATCAGGGACAAAATACTGTCTACAGTAATTCACTCAGGAACTTTGTGGAGCAACAAGATAAGTATTTCTCTAAAAATCAATTTTCGAGAAGAGACAATGGAAACAAACCTAAGTGCTAGTTTGAACCAACCCCACAAGGCTTCCAGAGAAACCACCAAGCCTAAGAAGCACTTTATTAGCCAGCAGGGGGGGGTCAGGAGGACCAGCCCTATCATTGATTGAGGTTGGAGGATGCATCCACAGCTGCACTTTCTCTAAATTTCTAAGAGTAAATATGCACCTTTGAAGTGGGGGGTGCCTAGGAGCACTCCTCTGCACAGATTGTGTGGGTTTCTGTGGGGAGCTGTAGTTACGGGAAAGATCAATGGACAGGGCATTAGGGGAAAGAGCACAGTACACTGTCCAGCCCTCCAGCCTCCACAACAGCTCTGCAGCTCCTACATGGCCAGTATTATTGAGCTCAAGGCAGTTTAATTCTCCATGCTGTTTACTCAGACTGATAAAAATTTCAACCTTTCTGGCTGCAAAATGTATTGGAGGAAAAGATGAAATATTCTATGAACTTTATAAACAACTGCAGTTTGGTTCCTATTGCTCAGCTACTACTTTTTTTTTCCCTTAACACACATCAACCTGTAGTCATGATCCCTCAAAATTCTTGTACGGGTTTAGAGATTACGTACTTTTAAAAATGGTTTATATCTTAGCATTTGCACTTCATTCTGTAAGGTCATTTATTTCCTGTTTATAAATCTTTAGTTCTCGACATTTTCATATTATGGTGATATATTTATAAACATAGCTACTCTAATTCAACAATATATCATTGATCATTACTGGAGATAAGATTTTAAGCTTTTTTTAAACAAAATAATACTTTTGACTGGAATACGGCTGCCTGCATAATTTGTGACTGGAAAACTCCTTTGTCCGATTGTGAAAGCATGGAAAAACCCATATCCTGCTCATTGTGTGGCTGGGTATGTGTACTTGTGGCATGCTTTAAGTGCATTAGACTTGTGCTGAACACACAGCTTCCATATTGCGGTTGTAAAGACGATGGAAAAGCCTTTTGGGGTAGCCACACTTCCAGATGAGGCTAATCTGCTCGTGGTTGGTACAGAGTGATTAGTGAGCAGAGATTTTTAAGCCCTTTGTCTTCTACTTATGAATTATAAACTGTCTCAATCTCAGTGTTTATTAAATTAAAATGAAGTAAACAAAAAACCGAATAAGCTTTGTATTTGGAAAAGAAATAGCAATTATACACTGAATTCATTATTTATTTGGATGATTTTTAATAAGTCGGAATTAAATTGGTTTGTTACAGTAAATGCTATGATGTCCCAGAGGACAACATGTGTCCTTTCCATAAAGTGTCAAAGTGTAGTGTCTCTGCGCTCCCAGGTGTCGCCGGGGTTTGGCTTCAGCAGGCTTGTGAGATGCAGCCAGAAAGAGTTAGCATTTACAACCCCTGTCACACTCCACAAAACACTGTGTCACTCAAGCACAGCCTGTGTGGCAGCTCTGGCATTAATGGAGACGTTGACATCTTTCGACAGAGTGTTTATCTAATACTAATGCTAAGCAACCAGAGCCAGTCGCCCCCACACGGAGACATCGAACTGCGCCTCAGACCTCAGTGTCTGGCAATCGCACTTTTTTTCCCATTCATCCCTCAAGATTTATAGAATTCATAACAATGGCTTTGCTGCTGCTCTGTGTCATGTCTCTTTTTTTTAATCATTTGGCTGCATATTTCTTGCCACCATCCCCTCGACTGCCAGACTGCTTCACAGGTGCTTAACACAAAGTTGGGTGGAATTATGACAAATTGCAGGAAGCATCACCTGTGTATGCTGGCGTGAATATGCAGCTCAGGACCTTCAACAAAAGTTGTTTACATATTTCTTCTGCGGTGTTTTTCACAGATGTATTTTCTTATGGATTATTTTGCCTACTCCCCTCACACACACAAGCACAGACTGTCTCTTAGAAAGGGAGTTTCAAGTTTGTGTTAATGCATTCTTTTTTTTAATGTAAGATATTAATTTTTGAATTATTTCATATTAATCATGTACATATGTATTCTCATACAATATTGTGATATTGTTATTTTCAAAGAAACATTTAACAGAAAATACAGTTGTCTTAAGACACACTGTGTATTATACACTCCACAAAAGGCCGTGAAATTGTATATATGTTACCATACATATCTGAGACTGATGAAGTGTATGGAGCTATCTTTAGAGGATTGATTTCCCATACTGCCACGCAGTTGGCTGCATTTATATTCCATGCCTGTGGCTCTGTGACCCCTGGTTCTCCTTTGATGTGGCAGGCAGAAGCACAAACTAGGATGAGGCAGAGAGAGAGAAGGCTGAGGGATAGCAAAAGGTGAAACAGTCTACGATGGAGGGGGGGGGTAGAGATTTTTCTGCTAGTGCAGGTTTCCAGAAGGGGATGAGAGAACTTGATGAGGGAGTGTAAGAAAGACTGTTATGAGTTTGCAGGGAGCAGCGCGAACCGATGAAGCCATCATCTGACAGATCTATAAGAGTTTGCACTGAGGGCGGGTTGGTGGTGGGTGGGCAACAAGGAAACCCGGCCGAGGGAAAGGGATTGGGTGATGGTGGGGGGTTGGGAGAGGGCATGACGGTGGCGCGAGCTGATAGAGACGTCAGCGCCGCTTCAGTAATCTCACGACGGCTGGCCGCAGCGAGGGGCCATCGAGGGGCCCACGAGAGCAGAGGCATGATAGAGCAGACCACCCCGACAACACTAGCAGGGGGCCAGGCAGTATGGACAAATCAAAGCGGGAAGAAGTAATTTTTGAGAAATTACAGAAATCTCCATGGAAATTAGCATGAAACACTTTCTAATCTCTTGCTTTTCACCGTGGACGATAGGGGTCAGTGCTTCAAGTTCTCCAGCCCTTGGTTTCTCTTTCTCTCTCGCCCCATCCCTAATTTCATTATTCCCTCTTGATTTTTTTCCCCCTCCCTCTTACTTTTTATGTATACTCATTTTACAGCCCCTCCCTCCGCTCATATTCTTCAACCATTCATTTGCTTGAACCCTTTTCATTGACCACAATTAAACGTTTAGATTTCAAAGGCAAATCAAGGGAGAGCCAAGCCTTGCCCTCAGAGTGACACAGGATCAAGCTGTTGGGTGCTTTGGAGTCTCGGATGAGGTGAATCCCCCCAAGATTTGTCCTCTGCACCCTGCCTTTCGTTCTTGTGTCTGTCAGAGCTCAGAATACTGCTCAAATGAATGAGAGGAGTGAGGCACCCCTAGTTGTGACCATGTGGTTATTGGTAATCGGCAGCATTTTCAGCAGTTCAATGACACCCTAAGACAGTATTCTTCTCATCACAATTGCTCACAATCTCAACAATACGGGACAAAATGCACCTTAAGAAAATGGTTGTGGAACAGTATTGTAGATGTGCATACCAGAATTTAAAATAGTTTTTCCAGGTTAATTAGATTTGTATGATGCTCTTAAATTATAAATTAGATTAATGCGTGTTTTAAAACAATTCAAAAGAGGCAAGACGTGATTTTTTATTTAGTATAGCAGAAATCTATTTTCAGAATAGAATATTATAAAATATCATTGTTAAAGGGTTTAGACCCTATGTTTACAGATGTTTTATTATTATCAAAAGGAGAATTTCTTTTTTTTTGGTATTGATAATAAAGTGTAGCTTACAGAAAACTAAACTTATTTTCTCTATCCTACATCCATGGCAACACAGTGTGTTGTCCTCTTTCATAGTCGTGGTCATTTTATCAAACATTGAACTAAACCGAGCTGCTCCTGCTTCACTGAAGCACAGAGAGTGAGACTTTGTTATTGTCTTAAATGCACATTGTTCCTCATTGCGTGTTCTCTTCACGGCTGGACAGAATATTAAACATACTTTGATTAAAACAAAAAAAACATCTGCTTCTGACAACAACAACAACAACAACAAGAAGTCTGGCTAGTGTAACATTAACATTCTGCCCTTAACCTGATAATAAATAAATGAAATTATGCCATATAAAAAATAATACAAATTCAGTATAAAAGAGATTTTCAGACTAATTATTAGATACATTATAAACCTCCTTTTTTTCCCCCTTTCCACTGTATCACTATTAGGAGACAGCAAAGAGAATGATGTGCCAGGAAATTCAATCGAGGCACATCCAAAAGAGACCAGGGTCTCTTGAAGCCTCAGTACAAACAAGAGCCAATGAGAAAAAAAGAAAAAAAATGGGTCATCTTTCTGTCCTGTTGTACTAGAATATAAATAAATGATTGCATTCAGTCACCACAAAAACAATTTCTCTGAAGTCAACTAAACTGGTTTGTAATTTTATGAAGGAGTTCCAGTTTTCATATATTTCTTTGTTTAAATGTAAAAATGGAAATGGTCATATTCAGAATTTGTATTTCATTTTTTCTTTTGTCCTTGGTTTCCTGATTTATTGGTAAAGTATTTTTCCTGAACCGACAATGTCAGATCGCTTCCACACTTCTCTGTGTGGAAGCGATCTGTGTGTCTGCCTTGTTAACTAAAGATGCACACATATTCACTAATAGGTACAGTAAGACAGAAATAATGGGCATTAGGCCTGAAAAGTAAAATAGTGGCATTTGATTAGCATTACATTGTATGCTGATTCATGGGGAATAGCTGTAGAGTAAAGGTGCTGAGGACTTAATTAGAGTGCTTGCAGACTTGGCACATTGCAGTGACAAGCAGTAGAAATGTGTGTTGGATATAGAAACCTTTCTAACCTCTGGTTAAACCCTCTCTTCCACTCTAACAGTTTGTCTTCTAATTAAGCTCCAGAGTTGGGTTGTCTACTTTTTTTTCAATTCGTTCACATGCAATTTTGCTAATTGCAACGTAGAAAATGACAGTATTGTCCTAAATCACAATCTATGGTATTGTCTAACATGTGTCAAAAAGAAGTTTCAAAAATGTTCAACTATAAATATGTGGAAAAGTTGCACATTTTATGAATGCACTTTTAAGGTTAGTACATTTGTACAATAAATAATGCCTTTATAAATTCAGATTTATAAGAATTTTGTGTAGATAATATATAAATTAGTTGAAATTTATATTTGAATGTAGAATCAGAAGTCAAAATGTTTTCTGTAGTCTTAACCATTGCAGTTTCTTTTCTGAACAGTTCTTCTTTAAACACTCCATGGTGCAGATTTAATCAGTTATAATTTCTGTGAAGCTGTGCTTAATGTGTCCTTAAGAAATAAAATAAGGTTATTCTCATACTTAGCTTGAGACCTTGTTTAACCTAGATGCTACAGACATTTGGCAGGGCCTGAGTATACCTGCTCCTAGTTGTGGTTCTGCCAGTAATAGATAGATGGCACTGCATCCAAGGTAGAGCAAAGGCCCCGAGACTTCTCTCTACCATCTTTCAGGGTCTTACTCTCATTATCCATCCGAAAATTAACCTGTCAATTTATCAATCAACACCATCTTGAGTTTTATGCCTCCTGTTTGGCGACTAGCGTTGCACCGACTCCGACGCGCTGATAACCAGGAGGTATGTGTTTGTTAGTGTAGTGAATGAGTGCATTATCACCTAAATGACTGCTATGAATCACAATTGCTGCCAGGCGGTTGATAAGAGGTAAATACACAAGCAATTTGATTTGAAAGTATATATCTGTTTATGTATTCTTTTATGTGTCGAGAAAATAAGGTCAGGGCCAGGCGGGCAGTATTTTCGGCTTTGTTGGGCTCTGTTTTCTTTAAGTCGAATACAGTGCAGGGCCATGTTGTATTGTGAAGACTGAATTCCAGTTTATCACTATTGCTTCTGAAAAGCAAGATATTTAGAAATATTGTAAAGAATTGTAAATTTACAAGGTGCGTTCGAGAAGAGTAATTATATTAGGACCTCAAGAAAAATGTAAAGCAATACAAAATGTAAAACTAAACACAATATTATATACTTATCAAACAATAAATAAAACAGTATTCCTATTATTGCAATTATTTTCATATTAATAATGATAATAATATCATCCACAACTTTTAAAAAGAATAATTTGAGGTCACAGTATGAATGTTACTCTTTTAATTAACCAAATCAATACAGTATATTTACGATTATGATAACTTGGATCTTTCATTTATTATTTGATGAACAAAGCACCTTTTCTTTTTACATTTCAAATAAACAATATTCTTTATTTCTTGATTAGAAACATAATAATATAATTGCAAATGTAAATATCAATATAACAGTTTAAATGTATTTCAAGGACATTGCACACATTGCCTAATTATTCTGTATTGACTTTGGAGTTAATATTACATCTGCTCTTAGAAATATCTAAAAGGAAGGCAGATTGAAATATGTGTTTGCATGCTCAGCATGCTACAGAGTTATAATAAGCACTGGGACATGTCTTTATCTCTAAATGGGTTATAATGTGATAAGCTAAACTAGACCCTCAAAAATCCCTACCAAGTGCAACCGCGGGTGGGGGACCTCAATTGCTTCAGTTCATTCTCCCTTTTTCCCGGTATTTTCTTCCTCTCTGTTCAGGTTATTAGCCGCTACATGACTGGATCGCCGAAAATGGAAGGACGTGAACAGAACCAGATAGGGGTTGTGAATAGCGGGAGGGACTTTCCTTTTTTCCAATTGTTTTTTTATTTGCAAATGGCCTTATTGTATAGAGGTGTTGGAGAGGAGGGGGCGCTAGTGAGGAAAAATGGCGGAAAGTAATTTAAAATGCTGACAAAAAGACGAGAGAAAAAGGAACACAACATCTGGTAATTTGTTTCAGCAAGCTTAGCCTAATGATGTAAGCAGATTACTTTCCAACAGAGTGGGAAAGGGGCATAGAGAGAGGGCTTTTCTTTTTTCTCTTTTTTTTGTGCCTCTTATGGGTCTGCCCTATTAAAGCCTGAGACAGAAGCCACTGCGATATACACAGCCAGCTCATATTAGTGACTCTATTTATGCTCTTCCATGCCATTTGATAATTCACATGCCTAAAGGAGGGTTTTTTGATCAAAAAATTGCTGCTTATTTTGGAGGCTATTTTATCGCCTTAAAAGGGGAACCTTCCTGACTCTCCGAGGTGGGATGTAAGCCACTCGATGCTGTGGGTGCTCCCTGGCCCGATTTGCTCTCTCTCCTCAGAGAGCAGAGATCAGTGGTATGCCCAGATTGAAAGGGAGGGCAGGAACCCGGCGTGATGAAGGACACTGGCTCCATGTCAATGTGTGGAGGAGACTGGAGGATGAAACACACCATTAAGACCAATTTAGAGTGTTGCTCTAAATTTCAGCAGGACTGATCGATCCTGACAGGAGGGCATCGTACCGCCTGCCAGATCACTTAAACCACTGCCCCTTGTCTCACGTTGCTTAATGTCATGTCATTGGCTATCATTCCCAGTCGAACAGTGAGCTGCTGGATTTCGTTTCAATTACTACTTGTAGGATTACCTTTTATTTTTACACGTCAGTAATCAATGAGGATTTTGATAATAATGTCATAATGCAATCTCAGTATTGCGTTCTGTCCTTTTTTCCCTCTATTCTTAATCCACAGTGAAATCCTCTGAGACTAGTTGTCCTGTCGGTTTATTGATTTTTTTCCCCTTGCTCTGTGAACGTTGAACAGAAGCTTGAGAGCCGAGGTACAGAAAATAGACTATACCTTACCCAAGGGCTTAACCATCAGACAGGTATTCACATGATAATAACAATAACAGATGATGATATCATACATTTATATAACTTTTTTCATGCATTAATAAAGCTCATACTGCTCAACACAGTAAAACAAGACAGATAACCGAAAAGAGACAAAACAAAACTTCAACAATTTACGAAAACTAAACAGTGTCTGTAATAAATGAGGAATTAAAACTATTTAGATTAATACTGAAACATAAAACAAATTAGACAACATAAAAAACAAGGTATTTTATACACATATTTCAGGAAATGCGTTCTGCTCTATATAAATCTAGATTGTATATGTTGTAATATGCAGAGTCCTAGCAGATGCTGTGTGTTATTATTGCGCTGCCACTATCTGCCGGCGTGGTGCTGACATTTTATATGCCGTCTATTTATTAGTTGGGATGTTCATTGAGGCAGCTCAGGTTAAGTATCTTGCTCAGTGTCTGACTGCAGATATTGAACCTGCAGCCCTCTTGTTCCAAGTTCAGTTCCCTAACCACAACCAGTTTGCCCCTTTGAAGGATGAGGTCTCATGAAGAGTGGTGCTATGTATACCACACAGACAGTGATCTATTCCGTGTCTGATATCATGTTGCTCCATGTCACTGACTGATGTTACCTGCATCCCCCCGTGATGATTAGATCCATGACTGCGCCTACAGTTCCCTTATAAAATCAGTTCCTTTCTTTTAACCCGCAAGACGCAGAGTCTCCTATCAGAGAGAAAAGAGCAAGCAAGGGAATGAGGGAGAAAGAATAAGTGAAGTTATTTTAAAGGATGATATTGCTTCATTGTGGGCTGACAAATGTTCCTCATCTCAGTTGGTGACATGCTCCACTGTATAAATGGGTTAGGAGCTAGGATATAAGTTATGTAAGTCACAATGCGTTGAGACATCTGCTAAGCACATTCATATGTAATGGAACATAATGTAATAAAAATAATAGGGGCTACCCAGAAGATTTATCTCCCATTATAAGCATCCTTGCTACGCTCTTTATTGCAACCTTCCACATGTGCACAAAGGTTTTTGAAAATACGTACCGCAAAAAATCTTATCCACAGCTTCGAAGGTCGGATGATTAGTATTTGCAAAACAGGTATAAAAAGACAACAGCAACATTAAGTGTTAAATATTGAGTTTTCGGCTTTTAAATTTAGGAAACAAATCAGAAACTTGGCAAGTCATTTTAAATTAAATACTTTATTCTTTAAGAAAAGGACAAATATTTTTAGAATCTTAAGTAAACTTGCGTTAAGTAAAGCACATCAAACGTTTTAATCAGGTGGTGTAGTGTGATCAGATATTAAGCCTGAAATATGTTTTAGTGCATTAAAAGGGGAGTCAACTAGTAGCCCATTGTACCTATAATGATTTGCCTGGTGTGTGTCTTCAGGGGCCGTCTGTGCCACCAGCTGAGGCGTTAATACAAATATAGCAGATCATTTGTGAACTAACCTGTTTTTTAAGTGGCTTTCTCCAAAAGTGTGACAGGCAGGTGGGGAAACATGACAGAAGTAATTAGGCATTAGCTGTTATTGAGCCATCCTGAGACTTCAATTTTTTTTTTATGTATAGCAACTTTTAAATTTGAGGACATCTGATTTGTTTATTTATTTAATTACATATATACATTTGTGTGCCTTTTAGAATTGCTTTAAAATCAAGACAAGTCATCCTTCAAAAAGAACATCTCGTTAAATAATCTCATTAGCTTTTGCTGTTTTTTCTTGTAAAAAGAAAATAGTAGGGCAATTGATAAAGTCTAAGCTCCACCTTCGCAGCCTCTCCATTTTATAATCACAGGCAGTTTGGCAGCACAACGTAATTAGTTTGCACGCCAGATTTCCCATGAGTCCCAACCTAGCTCAAAGCCAATCCCTTCCTCATCAGCAGCCCAGAGACTAAACACCTACTTTATCTGGTTCCCCCAAGGCTGTCCATCCATGGGGAGTCAGGGTGCCCTGAAAAACATTGCCAATGAGGGCTCCAATGCCTCGGGCTGATATGGGTGAAACTTCAGATGGCAGATGGCACAGGGAAGGAAAAGGACCATATCTTTGAGGTAGAACTGCCAAACAAAAGTGGAACATCATATCCTAGAGCCTTACGTCCCAGGGCTGAGATTAAAGCATGAAATATATGTTTAGGAGCCTCAAATGTCTTCATTTGAAAAAGTGTTAGTGATCAAAGTGTCTGATGTGTGGAGGCATGCTGCAGGGTATTTTTATGTATTCACCAACCCAGGACATATTTCACAGCTTGTTCAAATGTCATCATTGATAAACAGGACTGCTGAAGCTGAGGGTCATTTGTTGCAGCAGCTATCTGTCATAGAATAAGGTGGTACTATGCAGTATGTGCTTTTCTTTATATCATACTTATCACACCATGATCTCTACATCTTATTATGTTTGTAACTAGTTTAGAAAGAACTGTTGAAGGCCACTCTTTTTACTCTGTCTTATCCAGTTCAATCTTTTCATTGTAAGTATTTGTAGATGTGTACACATCTGAATTACCTCTGCCAGTCAACAGCAAGAAGTGATCGGGCAGTTTTTAATACCACTAGGCCCATCTGGGAGAAGGACCCTTTTCATTCGACATACTTGGCTGCTTGTCGCCTCACCATAATGGGCATGTTGAACGAGCTCTGAAGCAATAGCCAATTAAATGCCTTGAAGGGGATGCCTCGAGGCCCTGCGTGAAAGGCTTCAGGTGTGAAATGCTTGTTTTTCAAGAGTGCTGCAAATGTTGGCTGCTTTCAAGTTTGCTGTTGCCCTGCTGGCTTCCCCTTCCAGCCCACCCCGGCAGCCCTTCTCATGTGGAGGAGGGTAGAGGGTAGAGGTGATGGGCAAGAGAAGACCACTTAAGTACAATTTTCTATTCAGTGTTCCAAACCTGTGCACTCTCATGTTTTTCACCGCTGCCTCGTAACAGCGAACAGAGTTTCATATGATGCAGACAATAGCTTTTTAGCGCACAATAGAGAGAAGAGGAGAAGCTGAAGGGCAGACAGGGGGAAATATGGACGAGACAGAAAGTCTGTGCGTGAATCCAAACCAGAGGTTGTGGTGGATGGGTGATGGCGGGGGTTGGCTGGGAGGGGGCTTAAAAGGAGATGGATTGTTTGCTAATTGTGGTCATTTCTGACCAGAACATGACAGGTTCAATGACTACTTTAATGCGTTATTGAATACAACAGAAACTTGAAATGCAATTGTGAGAGAAGCTTCTGTTTTAGAAATGTGTTCGCAGCCTCTCCATGGGAGGGAAGAATGTTCATTCAAGGTTCAAGTGTAAGAACAGGCTTCATGGTCTCTGTGCAATAAAACATTTATGTCTGAAGTGTTACATCCAGCCTTGATTGAAGTATTTATCCAAACAGCTACATTTCTACACTCCATCTTTACAACATGGAAGTTGAAAAACAGTCTTAGATCATTGAGGAGTAACATTAAAAGATGCCTGCAGGGACTAAGAGGGAATAAATCCAGGGGATATTAATCTTATTAGGATCATACATCACTGAGGTGTCAGGTGAGGAGACAAATGAATGGGCGCCTGTTTATCTGAGCTAAGCTTTGTGGTTTACCTAGCCATTGCTCAGGGCCCATATTGCCACTAATAAATTGGTTAAGTCTTCGCAGAGTGATTGTAATGAAGTTAAGGGACTGGCTTGTCTGAGCTCTCGCCACTACAGCCAGCCATACTTGCATCCCCCTTTTATCAGTCCAGATTGGGAGAGCCCTTTCGATAAGATGAAGAGCGGAGAAATCAAAATAAATGGAGTCCATTAAAGGCAGCAATGCATCAACTGCTTGATAAAGTGATTAATAAACAGGCCAGGATTGTGATTGATTAAAGCATTTAATCAAACTGTTAAAAAGCCCTATTGGCAGTGGTGCATAAATGCCCTTCATAGTAAAAATGTATATACGCTACATAACCATTGTTCCTTATTCTTTTTCTTTTAATAAAATTACAAACCTGCGCTGAGGTGAAACATTTAAAATCATGTGTTCAAGTTTAAAAAACAAAAAGCAGTGCTCGCTCTTTTTTTTTTACATAATTAATGCTAAGTGTGCCCTGATATGTAGACATTGTGGCTCTAAAATCCTGGCACCATTTTTTTCTCATTTAAACTAAAGAGCAGTGATTGACTTAAGTGGTAACATGGACTCATTAAAGATGTTTTAAATATGCCCGGATACACTCGTATACTCTAAACACTTAGTAATCAATGACTAAAATCACTTGCACATTCTAAGGTGGTGGGTGAGTGGGTAGTGACAGGCTGGTAACAACGTCTGTGAGACTTAAATGTCATTCAAATTCACTAATGCAAAGGGAAATACATAGAGCAGATTGACATGTTGAGCTCGGTAAAGTTCAACCATGATGTATAGCACATTAAGATGGGAAATTACAGATGTTGTAATTATCAGAAAGAGTGACCTCATGTGCTGAGGGTTAAAGTACTTTTACTTGCTTTTAAGAAGTGTAGCACAAGCAAAGATTGGCTTGTATCTGTAAATGGCATCCTTTTAATAAAATGAATGAGGCAAATGGAGAAGAAGGTAATGTTAAGAATAATTTCCAGTCAGTAATGTGTGATGAGTTGGTAATAGGGTGCTTTTATTCTCCTTCTTGAAAAGGATCAGTGCACTTTTACTACATAAATTTGCGTGAATGCATTTTTTTTTCCTAACAAAGTAGCCATTATATTTCTATAAACTTCACTTTTTTTTACAATTGTCTTATTTCTAGAGCTCAAACCTTCACATACTATGCATCATCTTTGAGGCATGTCTGAGCTTTTTTCAATATTATTATAACAACAATGTGCAATAGATACAATACCAGAGTTAGCTGCAGGAGTCAAAGGCAGAGTATATCATAGGGGACAATGTAGATAATAAATAGCTTTTGGCAATCGTACCCACCCTATTTAATCTATTTGCATCCAGTCCAGATGTGTTTTTGTGTTCCTGTTGTTAAAGCATATTTCTATTCAACTACATTTCAGGACTGAATATTGTACTCTTCGCTAAATTACATTAATATTACAGCTGCAGTCACTAGGTAATTTACAAATGTTTGTCTTGTATTGTTTTACATTACAGGCCTTTCAAATGAGCTCTAAAAATAATGCTTACATGTGAAAGCATAGGGTTGATAATCCAGTTGTTTGAAATATGTAGACAATTGAACATAATTTAAATAACATAGTCCATTCTGCCTTCATAATGAGCGCTTTATTCATGATATCTAAACTATTGACTTTACAGTTTAACAAAAGGATCAGAATACTTTTTCCACCGATACATCACATTGTCTTTGTCTGTACTGTACTGTACTATACTGAGCCAACAATTTCACTGAAAATGCCAGTTCTGCCAGTGGGCATTTTGGAGTGTTGAACCTGCATTCCCATATCTGTGTCAACCTGAAGCATATCTTAAAAGGCTCATGCAAGACACACAATGCAAGGTTTTGTGCAAATTATTGCATGTGTTTCTTTACCCTTTGTCTTGAAATGTCAATATATCTTACTAATAGACTTTAATTGGTGTTTTTAGAGTAATAATCATTTGACACTCGTTGAAATTACCAGATACAGTGCATGCTATTTAATCTGAAGCTGTACAAATGAATAGAAGTCAAATGAATGACACATGAATGACTTGTTAATTATGCAAATGGTGTGCTGCAGGAAGCTGGTAAGTTGCGGGAACTCTGTCATCTAAAAGGGTATGGTGAGTGTGATAATGTAGCGGCTTGGCGCGGCTCTCTTGATGTAATGACAGGTCAATTTGACTTGCTTTATGCTCCGCACCCTGGTTCTTTTCTTTGGCTCTGGTGTGGCTCCCCCTGCCTCCTCCCCCACCTCCCTTTCCCGTGTCCCCTGGACTTTGATTTCTCCTTTGTTCCATTGGCTCCTCTACTGACACTTCCCAAGAATAAGAGATGCCACACAACCATGGCCCTTTCACACCACACCGATGACCTCAGTTTCTTCCATGCATGACCTCTCACCTAGAAGTTGACAGCTTGATTAATTGAAGAATGTTATGATTTATGAGTATCTTCTCAGCATGATTAACAAGGCAACAGGTGGCACAACCAAACAGCTAGCAAGAACATTTCTTCTACGGGAGAAAACAATGGATGATTATATTTAGAAACCTTGTTTTGTCCAACAGTGGCTGTCAATTTGGTTAACCCATATATCATTCTGACTTTTTTTGTCCACCACTGCAGTTAGGATATCTTCACAGAGAAGTTTCTTTTGTGTATGTCTTGTGTCAGCCCAGTCACATCCACAGGAAGATGTCACAACCCAACAGTGTGGTTAAAGAAAAATGCTTATCCAGTGTTCTGATTATCAACTCACCAAATATTCAGTCCATGTCTTGCCTTGCCCTGTCACGACGGACACTTTAAAAACTCAGCAAAAGGACATTTTATTTACACAAAAACAATCGTTTTTAGATTGATATCCATACTGTATCTTTGAATGACTGTTACTGCACGTTATTAGTGATGACAGTGTGTTAATGCTTGACTCTGCAAAGCAACCAGTGTCATTTGGAGAGCAGCATGTAAGAGGAAATGGTGTCAGTTGTGACACAGGGCCACATCCAATTGTCTATCCAAAGCTTTGCGAGTTAACTCACCTGACAGCTTCCCAGATAAGTCTGTCTTATAGTCAAGACACTTAACTGCGTAATGGAAGTTGGTGGTCCAACTCAGGTGACAAGGGTATGGGGGCGTTGAAGAGGTCATATGAGACCTTCTCATCGACTCAGTCAGTCAGAGAGAAGGACTATAGAGTGGGATAGTCGTCTCTTGACACAGTGTCACCGGCAGACTGTCCAGCTGAGCGAAGGCGCATGGTAAGATGTGGCCTTTTCTTCTGACATGGATTTGTTCTGACCTCAGCTTCAGGCTGTGACAACTGATGGATGATTGATGGTGCTGTTTCAGCAGTGTCAGTAGAAAAGCCATGGTACCTCGGAGAAAGCGTTTCTTTGACCCACAGTGACCTGGCTCTGACTTGTGGTGGACAACAAAAGATGGCCAACTACAGTCTATGCCTGTTGCCATTAACTTGCCTGATTATTGTCTAGAAAGTGTTTTGTTTTTTTGTCAGAGCAAACTTTAACATTGGCTGCAGACATTTCCAGGTTCACTTTGCACTCTTACAACTTATTTTTCTTGTACTTTGCCCTTCTCAATTTAGCTCACCACATATTATAGTAACACTCAGATCAATGTTACAATTGTAAGGCCACAAAAACACCTGCACCATGTGAGGTTGCAGCAGCTGAAAGCTACTGGGTAAAGAAATGTCTGAGTGCTGTGTTTACAAAGAATTGCCATCATGAAAAATTAATTATCTGAGAGTCAGCAAAGGTTAATTCTGGTCAGAAACCTTTCGATTTAGAGGAGCTGACCCCGGTAGTGCTGGTCACTGCACTTGTGCCTAGCTGAGGTGACACATGCGGTGACCTGCGACACCGGCAGTGACAGCAGAGTAAACTGGGCCGTGCTCCCCTGCCTCAGTGTGCCCGGAGAGCTTAGAGGGCTCCCAGCTGAGAGGAGCAGGTTAAAGAACAGCGCTGCTCCCGTGTCAGTAGCCCGGCCCGTGATCAGTAGCTCCCTCCTCGACAAACACTCCCCAGGCCTACCACCCACCTCTGTTGTCTCCTAGAGACAGTGCTGCCCACCGCTGGTTGCCCCATATGTTTGGACTGCACACAAGGTGGTTTCTCGGATACTGTGGTTGCTAATTATAAATTTAATTTGCATTTTAATTAGAATGGTGGAAAATTAAAGCCTGCCAGCTGGAGAATTTCAAAACACTTTCCCTCCCTCCTTTTTCGTCTCTCCCTCTTGTCTCCTAGTTTAAACCGAGCATGACTCTGTCCTGTATTCATTTTGTACGAGCACAGCAGTAGCACCTTCTCAGTTTGGCACATGTGAAGTGTCCCTTCTGAGCTATTCCTTCTTTGTAGTAGGGATTGCTAGGTTATAGATGTATGCTGAGAACTCTAATGTTTACCAAGCACATTCTTTCTAATGAAATAATGTATGGCTCATTTGACACCTCACATAATGTTGGTAAGCTCATAAAACTCATTGATATTTTATAGGTATTCTAATCAGTCATTAAATGTCTTCTTATTCTGTGGTTTGATTAGTAAAATAAGGTCCAAATCCTTTTCATGGTGCTCAGTTGACACACTTTACACATGCTGGGAAGTAAGAAATCTGCATGAGCTGGTAATATCATTCAGTTTTGGTTATTATTTTCCAATCTCCATAATTTGTCCCGTTCCCAATGTTGTTCCCTCATGGTCATTCTCATTCCCTGTCTCACCTCCCACGGGCGTCCTTGCTCAATAATTGTCATTAATTGATTGACAGCTCTGATAGACCCAACTAACCCCAGTTCTGCTCTCGTGTCTATGTTTTAAATGAGAGCTTGTACATCCAGTGACCTTGTCTAACCATCAACTGTCAGCGAATGTGAAGCCAATCCAGAGAACGTCTCACCTTAGCAAAGTGGACCAGCCTAAATGATTGTAATTGGTTTTGGAATCTATCTTGTGTTGCACTAAGCATGGTTAAAGTGGGTTAAAGTTAAGTTTAAACTGTTGCTTCATGCATTTGACATTAGTTGTACTAAACTCAGAATATGTTACACAACTTGCTGCTCCTACTAACCTGTCACAGCAGGGCATTCTTGATGTGTAATTTCTCTAAACTTTCTTCTGATGAAGAATGTAGTCACTTTCACTTAAAAAACAAAAACCACATTTTCTTTGACAGGAATAAAAAAAAAAAATGGCAATGCGTCTAGTCATTAAAGGCACCAAACTTAATATTATAATCATATTCCTGCTTTTTCCATTAATGATTTTTCTTGTGGTATTTGGCTTTAAAGAGCTGAGCATTTTCTTACATAAACATTAGCAGTTTTCCAGGAGTCAGCTCCACCTTTTAGTGACAGCTGAGCCAATGATAATATAGGCTCATAATTTTTTTTTCTCTACAATAATCCATGCATGTACTGTGTCCTAGGCACATGTAATGTCTGACATTCTTCCAGGTTGTTTTGGTTTGGGAAGCTGCCAGCTCCAGTTTTGCACCTCTTTGCAGGCCCAGTTTGATGTGGTGTGAATAACATTCAGACATACACACACGCCCTCATTAGCATTCATTCAGGGAAGCAATGCAGGACACCCTCTCTGCTCTGAGGGTGGCATTTGGCAAGGGCCAAATACACCTGGCATAAAGTCCAAGTCCTGCCCATCAAATTTATCACATTTACTTTTCCAACGTGCACAGAAAATGTCTTTGTTTTATCCAGAACATATTTTATAGAAACCGATTGCTGACATAAAAAGAAAGCATTTATTTATATCATATTATAGTGAGCAACAATCACATTGTCAAATTGCATATAGACGCCATTGAAAATACAATTCACATCAAAGACTTTGATGTTATGCAGTTGGGGAAATAAGTGTAAAGCTGTGATTAGACTACTGATTAAATTAAAAGAATGAAAGCACAAGAGAACAGTACATTCTGTGACCCTCAGAAGTCTGGCATGCAGCATCTCTCCCTCTAAGGCATGGATCCATCAGCCTTAGTCTGGAGCAACAGTGGCTATTTGAAAAAAGCTTGGCAGGAGGAAGGCAGGCATTCCCCAGATTTGAATGTGTAGACAGCTGTGTCTGTTACTCTATATAACATTATAAAAAAGCCATATCCATTCTGCTACTTCAACCTTAGCGTTATATAGATATTTTGTTGTCGTTGATGGTTAAAGTCCTTAATCATCTCCAGGTGTTTGAAGGCCTTCAAGGTTTTGTCACTAGTTTGCTATGATAAGCAAACCATAGTTCTTGCTAAAGGTTTCAGGACTGCCATTTAAAAATATATTCACGTATGTCTAGCAAATACTATTCGTTTAGCTGCAAAAGAAGTCTTGGCAGCTGGTTATTGAAGACCCCTTTTTAGGTTTATCTTTGTCAATTGTCAAATATTTGAGTGTATGAAGTGGTGTGATGAGGTGCAGAGACAGATATTTGAAGGGATTTTAACTCATTTGAGCAATTACATGCTTAACTGGCCCAAGATAATCTGTCATCCAAAGCTTCTGTCTCTGGCTCTCCCTCTCTTTTTTCGATCCTCCACTCTCTCATACCCTCCTACGTGGCACAAGAGAAGCTCAGAATAGTGGGATTTAGAGCACAAAAGCTTACCCTGAATGGAATGAAGGCCTCGGAGAAATTAATTGCTTCTAACAAACAGCATGACTGCTAGCATGTTTTGTGTTCCATTCTTATCAGCCTCCAGATGTAGAGGGGTGGGCGACCGGTCTGGAAAGGGTGAGCCTACAAACAAGGGAAGGGCTACAGGAATTTGTACTTTTTAAGGATAAATAGCAGCAAATGCTTTTACATCTATGCAGTGTATTTATAAAAGTATGCAGTATTTAAAGTCTATAATGCTCCAAGTTGTTGCATCAGAGACAACTGAGTTAATCGAATACATAACTTTTGTAGAATTAAATTAATAAATGCTGTGTATTAAAATTCCCACAAAGGATGCAATTAAAAAAGGCCCTTGCATGGCGAAAAAAAACGGATGACAAGTATGTTATTTTCTTTAGCTTAGTAGTGATTAAACTTTCATTGTTTTCACTGCATCAGGAAAAATATTGTTTAAAGATTACATTTTTCAAAAAAGTATATTTGCCAAAATAAAGATAATTAAAGCAAAGTTGATTTCTGAGGATCTCTGAGTGGCAGAACAGCCATAAACGGCCTGTACACCATGTATTTCTCCATTAATGAAAAAAACCCAAACATCTGTAGTAATTAATTAACTGTATAGATTTCGAGAGCATTCAGGGAAGCATTGGCCAAGGCAGTTATGGGATTTACTATTGTGAGGGTGTGTGGCATATTTGCCCCAGTTCTGTTCTGTACTTGCTTCCACTCCCACATGTCACCATTCTGTCTACCACCACCAGCGTGGCATCTATCATCCACCACAGACGCCGCGGCACCCCACAAAAGGAGGCTGGAGCATGCACAAAGACATTTGCATTTTTGCATCTCATTATGGTTATAATTGCATGCCAATGTAAGCAGCTCGCTCTCCATTATCTCCCGTAATTTTATCAGTGACGTTTGAAACGTGTGTTTAAATGTCAATTATTGACTACAAAAAAGGAGTGACCTTCTAGGAGTCATCTCTGTCTGTATCCTCCATCCACTATTCACTCATCCCCTCTCTCTCTGTCCATGGTCTTATCTATTCCTCTCTCTGTAATGCTTGCTATATGTTGACAAACTAAGCTTATCACGTTTTATGACATCAGCCAGTTGACTCGCATGCTGTTAATGTTGATTCACTGTCATCAGCTTTCTTAAGATCTCATTAAAAAAAGCCATAATAAAGAAATTGTCTGAAACAATGACACAACTCAACACATCATCAGTGATATGTAATCAACTTGGTACCAGCTTAACTTGTATTTAATTTATAAGAACTTTTTAATAATACAGTGGATCCATGCACCATGGCCTTGCTGTCATCCAGTCAATTATAAATAAAGGTAATCTATTAAAGTGGTGCTTAAACAATGCTAATTTTGAATATTCTTCACATGTTTTGTTCTGAATATTTACGGTGTTTTCTTTATGCAATTGTATATTGTTTTAGAATAACAATCAACATACCATCAGCAAAAATCTAAAATATATATATATATTTTTTTAAATAACATCTTATAATAATAGAGTTTTTTTTATTATTATAGGAAAAAATGTACAGGCGTTGGTGACTCACCCTTCAACACCTCTGCAAATAAGGAATGAATGCCTTTAAAAGAACCGATAATGTGTCAATTTCTTTTTGGAAAAGTCCTGAAAAGTAATAGAAAAGGGATTATCCTTTCTCTACAGACACTAATGTACATTATGCTCTTCTGAGAGAGAAGTCCTTCTCTATTAGAGCCCTTTGGATTGTGATATTCAGGATGTTTCATTGTTACTTATCAGACAGCATGTTCGGTGATCTGCCTAACCTCAGCCATCAGTGTAATATCTTAAATCCTGTTAATTTAACAATGGATAAAGTTTCACAAAATTGCATCTTTTTATAAAGAAGCATACTTGTTAAAGGCAACCACCTGTCTTGCTTTAAATACATATCCTTTCTAGTAAAAATGTGACCACTTTCCCCATGACCAGATACTGTGTGTCAAAGTCTATCTTCTAACTTTCTCACATACTGTATCACATGTGTTGTGGCATTAGTGTTCACCTAGTGTAGATATGTTATCAAGGAGGAGTGGACTTTGATATATTCATTATTAATACGCCTCTATTTGTTGTTTTAAAATATGTTGTTTACCTTGCATACATTAGAAGATAAAAATACTTGTTTTCCAAAATATCCTAAACATGTATTTTCAAAGCTTTTGAAGAATTTAATTGATTTTGTTTTTTTTCTCTCCTCTTAAATCTCCTCATTATATAAAAGGCCAGCCTTTTTTTTCACCTGAATGATGAATAATATATGATTAGAGGATCAAAACTCCTCATTACTTCTGAATTGTTATTTTGAATCAATTGGAAAATGGAGACATTGAGTGGATATGCCTCTTATTGAAATTACACACTGCATATCATTGTTAATACTGTGCAGTATAATGTATGGGAAATCAAATTTATACTGCATAGTACTGCAGAGATGAGCATTCATGTAATGAGCTGACAACCAGAGGAACACAATCTTTAAGAGTTTATCAAACTACTTGCACCTTCTAATTAAAGGAAGCACAACCCACCAGGATACATTTACATTTGATTTGATCTGGAGCAGAAAATCTCCCTATTAGCATCCACCTCCCCATGAATGTGACAGTAATTGCAGTCTCACTCTGTTCCTGTTGTCCTTCTCTAGTTGAACACTTTTAGCAAATTTACCTCGTACTGTAGGTTATTATTGTGCCATACAGTCTGGGGAATCAAATAAATCACTTAGGTTATCTTATTAATTAAGTCAAAAATAAATGTGCTGCTGCCAATTTATTCTTTCCAAATACCATGGGATCTCCCACTGCAACTAATGGCATAGTCTGACATTTCATAGTCCTAACAAATAACCTGAATGAATTCATTTAGATTTTTCCAATTAGAGATCATTTATGGCTGCTGTAACATAGTATAAACACACATGCATTTGCATTGTAAGTTGAACAGAACTGATGTCGAACTTTTGTAGTGTTTTTTTTTAAATACTACTAGCAGTCTTAATTATGATACAAGTGTTTTTAAAGAACTTTTACCTTACTCATATTACATGTAAAATATTTTCCCCTTAATAGCATGAAATCATTAGCCGGAAATAGCAGCAAATTATAATACAATGAATAGTTATCACATTGTTTCATACCACACATTTGCATTACTCATGGTGGATTTGTCACTTCACTGGTAAACACATTAGTAATTTAGCAAGTGTTCTCCCAGCGACAGCCCAAGCCGGTGTTGAGTTTTAAAGCAAGAGTATAACCCAGGCATATGACAGTGCTGAACCTTAGTGCCCCTGCCCTCAACCGCCCCTCAGGCCCTCAGTGGAATAACACTTGATCCATAGCTCTTGAGTCTCTGTCCACGCCTCCTTTTTATGGCCTGTGGGCATGTGAAGACCCCGAGCCAGCCGTGCTTATCTGACCCTAACCTTGGCGTATGGTGACCTTGACCTGCACCTCACCCCTTCCTCATCCTCAGGGCTACATCTGTTCCTTTCCCTGGGACACCCAAGTAGTTAGTGATATTGAAACATCACCTTGGGGCTCCATTTGTTTTCTCTGGAGAGGTCAGTGAGGGGTTGTCATTAGGACTGAACTTGATCCCCTGCTTCCCCATAAATTGGTCCGTCCGTGGAAAGATTGAGCACGCTGTAAATAATGAGCGTATAATGCTGAACATGAAACAGAAACTTAAAACTGACACTCTATACTATTCCTTTTAATATCATATAGATCCACTTGTTCCCAGTCAAATGTGTTCAAGAGCAAAATGAAGATTCAACAAACACATGGAGAGCAGAAATGTAGCTTCCAAGGCAGACACTGTTGTTTCCAAATCATATGATGCCTACATTTGCAACCTTTTTAGATATAGTTAAACCTAGTGAAAAAAAACACACACAGCAGTTATCTTTGATGTCGCTTTTCTCATCAAGTAAGTGAAACCCTTAAAATGTATCCCCTGATAGAAAGCATACATTTAGTCAGCCTCACCATTATTTTGGGGTGCTGTCATTTCAGCTGATTGGTTTGTCCCTGGATGATATCTTGATTGTGATACCCTTTATTATTTTGCTTAGTGTTTTAGCAATTGTGTGAATTGGCTGACCTTTTTGGGAGTCTTCTCTTTATTCTCTCCTGCAGAAACAAGTGTCCTTGCCATGCAGCTATAGCATGGAAGACGGAGTCGATATTAATATTAATGAACAGGCGCTGACAATGTCAGGTTTTAATGGATAATAAATTAAAGGATTCTCATTGACAATTAACTTTGTGTGGGCAATAAACATCACCCCAGGCAAGATGCTGTCATTGTAAGCAATGATATTTTAATAAATTATAAGAGGGATTAAAAATGGTTTATTCTTTCCTGTCGTGCAGATCAAATTCCTGCCACACTCTGAAGAGGAAAGATGCGTTTGGGAAATAAAGGGAAAGAAAGAAGGCCACATACCAGTATCGTGTCCGCTAAGTCCGTGAAAATGTATTTTCCATCTCTATCAGTCTCATGGTATCATATCACACTGGAGTCAAGGGGGAGGCTAAAGGTTAGAACTCTGAAACATGGCATTGATCCTAACACCTGACCGATTTCTCTCTCTCTTTCTCACTCTTTTTGCTCCTTGTAATTACTTTGCTGCTTTTGTTTTTGTCCCTTTTCATTGTAATAAAAAACAAAGCATGAAACCAATACAACATAACAATAACAACACAATTGTTACCTAGATGAATTGTTTATGCAAGGTGTTATCAAAGACAGTAGTTTAGGACAAATTCTTCTCCTATCTTATTCTCTCTACTACATCGGCCCAGATCCAAGTCTGAAACCAAAGGTGTTGTCGAGCCCGGTGTGCTCTCCATATCATAAATCAGACCTAACTGACATTTTTTTTTTTTAAAGAGAATGAATATCCACCCACTCTCTGTGGAAGGGCCATGGTATTTGTATGGTCAATGTGACCTTTCTCCATACCCTCTCAGATTAGGTGTACGACATAGAAAATTGCGCTCTTGCTGCAGTCCATAAATCATACCGGCCATTTTTTCCTTTAAAGAGGTATGTAAATACCAGTGTACTCGCTAGGTAAACAACACTAACCCTGATACAAATGGCTTGAAAATTGAAGAAAAGCACCTTATTTTTCAGCTGAAATTGCTTTTGAAACCCAGTCCTGGCACATGGGATGAAGGAGCCATGAAATGATTTGTGCTGGGGGAATAGAAATGGGTTGATGATAACCACACTCGACACAGTTCCTGTGTTGGGGAGTTCTAGCAATGATCAAAGATATCATTGTTGCACATTATTTCCCCCCATGCAGACCCGAAATGCATCAGTATCTGAAGTGACATCCACCCCCATGCACTCAGAGTATATTTCGTTTTAGGGGACAAAGGCCCTCCACCAAAGTATAGTGAGGGTCGAGCTTAACCAGCCAGTCCTGCTGCTGCCAACCCGCCCTCAGAGAACTTGTATAATACATTGGTAACATTGTGAAAATATTTTACTTGATATGATTATTTTAGTGTTAAAATGTTTGCTTTAAATGCTATACTATAAAAAGTATAATGTAATGCATACAGGGGGAGAAATGTTAATTCCTACTCCATGTCAGAATAACAGAATGCAATTGTGTGCAGCAACTGACGATCAGACTGGACCAATGAACAAATAGTATACATAGGACATTTTAAATCGTTGAGGTTTATTTGCAACTGTGATGTACAAAATAATGGGTCCCATTTGTTGCAGATTTATACACTAAATGTCTAGGTTTTTAGCAAATGTGGAGCCTCCTGCTCCTCAGTCTGTCCCCTCAGAGTCCTCTTCCATGTGGAGCTTGACTTATAGTTAATGTAGACAAAAGGGTATTCCTCTGGTCAGTGTGATAACCAAGGGTAATGAGCCAGTCTGTATCTTTAGCCATGTTGTGGCTGCCTTAGAAGGCAAAGACATGTTCATTGCAGAATGCAGTGTTAAGTACTTGTGACAGTATAGTTAACACTTATTTTAAACCTAAGTATGTTTCCATGGCCTTTTGGCAAATCATCAACACCTGCAATCCTGCACAGTGAGTCTCAAGGAGAGCTGCAGGGCACAACCCATGACAGCCGGAGGGAAGACTAATTCCCAACATCTGGTACGAGCTAGTACTGTCTGTAGTATTGCCGTAATCGTGGTATTGCTGTGGTGGACGCTGCTTGGCAGCTTGTGCCATCAGACCGTTGAAAAATCACCCCCATCGTGTTCTAAGCAGAATGGACGGAGAGCAAACTGTTTCATTTCAGCACGGTGGACCATTGATGCCTGCAGTAGATCCCCTGTTATCTAATCAAACAGCACTGGTCAGTTATGATGCCAACTCCTAAATCCACAGCCGTCTGTAAAGCCGTGGGGGGAGATTAACCGCTACAGCGCCAATGTCCTACATTCAAAGACTTCCTCTTAAGATCTCTTTTCCTGGAAAGTACAGTTATCCATACAAGCAAACACAGACAGACACACGCACAGACATACAGCCTAAAGTAAGAGTCCTTCATGCTGTAATGGGGCTATCACAAAGACCACACAGCTTGCGTTTTGGAAGAAGACTTGATGCTTTCTAAACCCTCTTTGTCTGAGACCACTACAATATCTCAAAGAGGCTTGAGCCTCCGCCGTCGTCGTCGAGCATTTGAGAATGTGTTGGTTTTTTTTGCTATGTAGGTGCTGTCTTGTTTTTAAGATCCACGTGAGCAGAAGAGAATAAGGACTCACAAAGAAAGGTGGCCATAGACATTTATCCTTTCTGTCTTACGGACTGCAGGACCCCTAATAAGACCACGTTTCCTTTAGTAACCCTGCTATGTGGGTTCACTTCATTATAAACCAAGGAGCAGAATCCCTCACATAGCCAGCAAAGAGCTGTGGGCACTTTTTTGATATTTATATCACAGTCTGGTGTGGCAGTAATGATATTAGGAGCTGACAAAATTCTCCACCCAGCTGGACATGTTAATTGAGAAGCCACGATTTAAAGGCAAAGTTCACATTTGTGCAGATGGTGGGACAATGCAAGATGGCAGAGCTAGGTCAGTGTCATTTCCATGCTATACCTTAATGGCATCAATTTTTTTCTTCCTTTCCCCTTTTTTCCACAAGTTTGACACATACAAGTCCCACAGGTCCCTACCAGTCTATTGGGCTGGTCCCTTACCTTTGTGTCCTTGACGGAGGACTATATTCGACAGTTGATTTAATGGCAACATTTTCTATCCAACCTCCACTTTTAGATTAGTGTGTCCATTTGTTGGCCAAAGACAGAAAAAAAACATTATTTTTTCCTTTTTTAATTTCAAATATTTTATTTATTTTAAATACGCTGTCTCACTTTGATAATAATGAGCTTTCAGGGTGAAACACGTGAATAAAACATAAGTTTCAAGATTCAAGTTCTCCTTGGTCATTTCTATATGTTACTTACTTTATCCTAGCAAAGTGCTGTGGGGACCAAGTGTATCTCCTCCTATTACTTGTCTTCTCACTCAGGGACCTGTCCTTTTATTAAATTACTTACAAAATTGTGAGGTGATAATATGGCCATAAATCAATAGTATTTGTATGATTTTAAAAATAATAGTGTTAGATTTAAAAAAGAAAATCAAAGCTAAAATAAATTATGTGACAGCAGTGTAAAGAGTGAAATGATTACACTGCGTGCAGGCGTCAGAGAAAGTCTCACTGCTGGGAAGTCTAACAGATGGGTTTATCCTCAGTGAGATGGATACTGTCGCACCACACATCTACATCAAATTAGAGTACCCAGAGTGAGTCCTCCCCCCGCTCTGACCATACACCGGAAAGCAGGTGTCTGCTTAATAATTTGGTCAAAGATCAGTGAGTTAAAGGTTGAGGCCAGGGGCAGAGAGGGCCGGGGTCATCCTGGTGGTAGGGAGGTGGTGAGACATGATCTCCTCAAGTCTGGAACAGCCAAACCCCAAGGTCATCCATTAGTGCTCTGCCCCATTGGTGCTGCAAGACCCACAATAAATTTACTGTGCACCCTTAACCCTTTTAATACTCACCATGACCCAGATGAGGAGATCAGCTCCCTTAGGGAGGGGCACATTACATTATTAGCACTGTGCATCCATTGACAGCTATTATATTCTAACAGTGTATTATGGGTGACTTCATACTGTAAATACTTAAACACAAAAACTAGACTAATGTGCATTACAATCATATGTTATAACAATTTAGTTTGGCTGTAGGTTCAGTATGTTTGAAGGAAAGAAATTGCCTGAATAGGTCTGCTTCTGAATCTTGTTAATAATACTGAGTGAGATTGCATCTTTAATTTAAATTACTGCAAGATATTTTAATATCTAGAATCCCTCCCCTGGCCATCTGTGATCAGTTTCAAACAGAGAGATGATAGTGTCAGTGTCTGGCCAAATTTTTTGAGAACATCTGAGTTATGACTGATCATTATCTGGTCTCTCAAACAAAGACAAACTTATCCACCTTTTTAATGGGATGCATTTTTCTATTCTTACAAGAAAAGGTGAGGCTGCAGGGAAGAAGGAGAATAAAATGTCAACAGTGTCAACCACTCCCTTTAAATAGGACTCTCCTATGATCCCTTGCTACCATGCTCGGTCAAACCTTTCCAGGTGTCAAGACTGGGCGTCAGAAAAAGAAATTAAAGTGACATAGTGTTGACAGGAAGAAAAGACATTCCAGTTTTCACCCCTCTCAGGACAATGAGAAGCCATCACCTCGGCTCAGACACAGGCACTAATGAATCAAGCAACACCTTAAGTTCTGCAGTGCAGGGGACTTTTGGCCGGGGGCAGCCATATAGTGTCACTGATAATGGGATCCTGCATTGGACTGCTGGTGATTTGATGTCTACCGCAACCTCTCCCATGGCCTGCCATTTTGACACAGCTTAATTTTGCCCCTTGCTCACGAAGACATCCTGTTAGATGGTGTTGCACAAGTGTTAGGTCTTCATCTTTCCTAGTTATATCTCCCATCTCAGAGCCTGTAGACCTGCAGTATTTTAATAAGCCACTGCTGCGTCGTTAAATGTATTTTACCCACAAGGCACAGGTGTAATAATAGAGCAGAGGAGGCAGCAGTGTGTTTAAATAAAGTGAAATATTTAGAGTTTACTATATGGAAGGATTCAGGGATGGAGAGTTTACTTAAAAATGTACGTTAAGTAATAGCAGTGTTTCTAAAAAAGTTAGTAAATATACATTGCTGCTTCTCTAACATTTTTAAAGGTGGGGTTGAGACAACATTTATATAATGTACGATATAACAATTATTTACTTTGTACAGTTTTGGAGTCAAGATTTTGGTGTGTTCTTTGTATAGTATTCCCAAAGAAGTTTTGCTCTAATTCAGAACTCCTTTTCAGGTGTTGTTAGAATTCTTTGGTCATCCAAAATGCGCTTTAAACACCACATGAAAGACTTATCAAGCACTGGCTTCGCACTGGTTTCTCACTGGCATTCATATCGTGCTGGCTGGTTTATCCTGTAGGTGTATACTGTAAGCTAACCTGATGACCATTGGTGTTGTTACTGTAAGAGTGAACACCTGGCACACTGCCAAACCTTTCTGGGTGGAACTTTCTAAAACGATTGTCTGCATGTTCCACTGTAATTAGACTATTTTACACTAACAGCACTTTCACTGTAATACTAACTGTTTACTGAAAACGTTCTATACCACATTACCCTCCTAATAGTAGTAATTACTGTGAAAAGTTTGATTTTAATTGTTTATATGTTGGATGGTTGCCCAAGTTACTCTAGTATAATTGTTACTAATATAATATATTAAATGTTGTCCCCCAGGACTGGGAGTCAGTTGAAGTTAATGTGAAGTAAAAGCGGGTTTGTAGTATTTAATGCGTTTTGTCTTAGATTAAGTAATGTGATGAGTACTGTACATGTGCAGCATTATACTACAAGAGATTATTGTCCCTGCATAAACGTCATAAACGTTACTTTCTTACTCATATATATATATATATATATATATATATATATTTATATTATATTATGTATATTTTCTGTATGTCCACCCAACCTTACATGTCTCCACTTCTTCATCTTAAGCTGTCTTTAGTTTCCCCCCGAACAGACACACACCATGAACCCCCAACATCCCCCCGCGTTCAAGGCTGGTGGCTCCATTGTGTGACCTGTTCTCACACTGTTCCATCTCCACATCACGCAGGCAGCCTTTCACAGCAGCAATTCAGCAGCAACAATCACACACTCACGCCTCAAAAAAAGACCTCTTGCTCCCTTTGCCAACCAATTAAGAGCCATCTGGGCTTGGATGCAGTAAGAAAGCTATTATTAAATCATACCTGTTATCATCATATTTTCATGATATGTTTTTGATTTGGATACTCAAATGTTTAAAAAAACATAAACAAAAATGCTATGCCTGTACTTACTTGAAAATATAGTATCCTTAAGCAGAGATAATGCACTTACCAATATTTTGTTAATTTGCACGGTGCCAGTTGAGGGCACAACACAGTTTAAAAACATGACAGAGCCAGTCATTGCTTTTGAAGCTGCCATGCAAGTGTGTGATTCCTGATGAACTTGAGGTCATAGATTCCCAGTGGCTGCGTAGGGCAGGGAATGGAGAGCAGCAGGGTTCAAGCCTTGGGTCACTGGAGCTTCAGAAGTGGCCAGCCAGCTTTGTCCCAGGAGGGATGATGGTGACGGATTCACTGGTGTTTTCTCAAGGTCCACTGAACCCTACAGCAAAGACTCCAACTTAGAGCCTGCAGAAAAAGGGAGCACTCCTCTCATCTCCAGTTCACAGAACTCCAAAAGAGAGGCCATCTGGACCGGCTCCAGGATGCCTCGAGATACACGGAATCAAGCCGTTACCTCACGGTGGCACTGCCAAACCTCATTTCAATCTTTTCCTTCGTGTAAAATCTGCAATACACATGAGGCCTCTGACATGCACCGTAATGGTTCATGTCCCCATTGTAGGGAAGTGTAGAACCAGTATTGTCAAGTAGGCTTTATAAGGCAAAAAGATATGAATAGAAACTCCACGCTGTCTCTTTGCTTTTTAATCCAACTAAGTTAAAAGGGTTACTTACCCCTAATCAAAATGGCAAGCCCACTGGCATGGTATGTCCCAGCTGTGGCCCTGGCGCAGCTTTTCCCTACTCCCCGTACATTGTTCTGGGCAGTACATCCAAGAGCTCTTGCTGTGTTATGTAGTTAACTGAGGTCAGAGTTGTCATTATCTGGGTCTTGTTGGCACTAAGGCCTCCTCTGATGATAGGACTCCCTTTCATACCTTCAGCTTTTAGCACCCCCTAAGAGCTAACCTCTGTGAAGACCAGGCAATCGACCACCTGCAAACTAGCCCAGGGATGGGATCTGTTTAAAGGAGAGTATGCTTTATGACAACTCGTCACATGTGTGCCGTTTGCCCTGAACTAGTGTGAGTTTAGCACAGATGCTCCAAGATTTACCTCTGATCTCCTTTTTTTTTTGCCGGGGATTAGTTAAGTTTATATTTACCGACAGGAGACTTATGTTCGGTTGTTAATTAGGTGGCCCAAAATGACTGCAGGCCAAAGCCCTGTCATCCTAAAAACAGTCAGAATTGAGTGCCTGGATCCCAGCTAAATACCAAACTCCAAACACACACTACAGTACATGGTATCACAATTATAAAACTTGTACACTGCTATATATTGGAAAATTGATCCTTAGCCGCATTGTGGAATGAATTGATGGCAGAAACACAACAGGAGATGAGTGTTTGTGGAGGCTTAGTTTTTATGTCTTGATTCAAACAGTGCGGTACCCATTTTAGCAACACTTCCTCATTCATGTCAGCCCCATGGTGTTATTCTGTTAGGAATTATTTTTCAGAATATACTGCTTTTTGGAAAGATAAACTCCCCGATGCCTCTCTTGTTCTGTCATTCTCTTGCTCTCCCTCTCTGTTTCTCTATGTGTCTTACACACACACACACACACACACACACACACACACACACACACACACACACACACACACACACACACACACACACACACACACACACACACAAAACCAGACATGCACCATCCCTCTTAAAACCAGTTTTCATCCCAATAGCAATTTTGTCAGAAGTTGACAATGTCTTGATTTAGTTGTCTGGCTGTTCCGGACAGTTTTCCCTGCTGCGCTAATGTGAACAGGACATCCTGCTGGGCACCAAAGAATACCACTTCACGGCAGCCGCATAGCTGGCAGCTTTTATTTATGGCGCTACCGAAATGAATGGGTATTAGTGTCCAAACATTTCACCATGCTCCTGCAGCCACACACAAAAGCCACTGATTTCCAGCAAATCTGCACTTATTTTATTCAAGAAGACTAAAGCTAGGAAGAGGGAGAGGGAGAGAGACAGATAGACAGAAAGGGAGAGAGAGAAAACATTTATAATGACTTAAAAGACCTCAAAAGAAGAATAGAAATTGCGTTTGAAAAGGATTTACCAGACAGAAAGCAGGCAGAAAAAAATGGCCCCTCCATTTCACTGCATTTTTGTCAGAGTTGGAAATGGGAAATATCTATATCCCTGAAAGGACTCAACTTAAGTGCTTATATTAAAAAAAAATGGCACTGCCTTTACAATCATCCTTTTTGAAGTTTCTCTTTTTTGTCTTGCAGTACAAAATGTTGTATTTTATAAGACTGTACCAGGTAAGAGAAAGTCATTGTATCATGCAAAAACTGTCAATTTTAAAGTGTCTTCAAAAATTACTCTTGCTAACATTTTGCAATCCAGGCTGCCTACTGTCTTGTTAACCTATGAATTTTAAGTGGTCGGTTCCCATTAGATAGCAGTAGCACTGCTGACTCCTCTTGGCTTTTCTGTAGGGAGCAGGCTGAGGCAGAGTGCTCTCCTGGCCCGGCACTGAACTTTGCCTGGTCTCTGTGTCCAGGACCTCATCAGCGCAGAGTCCGCCTGTCCTCGTGTCCCTGCCACTCACCTCCCTACTCTTCATCTGTCATTCCTGCCCTTCTGCAAACACACTCCACTGACATTTTGAAAAACTCTGGCATTCACCCTCAATATGGATTTTTGTTGATTATAGCTTTCTCTCTGTGAAGATTGCACGTATTATTGACTTTGCAATCCCATGACTATTTGCCCAGCTTCTTCTTCCTCTGCATCTCAGTGCAGTCCAGCAATAATATTCTTCATGGTTTCTCATAACCTCTTTTCATTATCCTTTCTTTTTTCATATTTATCTTTTTTTCCATATATTGTACTAATCCCCTCTGGCTGCCACCCTTTCTTCATGCCACCAGAGATCAGAGTTTCTGCAAAGCTTCGGTCACTGATGTCATTAAGATTGGGATCTGATACACTAGATGTCCATTGGTTAAATGCCCCTGGCCTGAACTCCCTATTGTCCCCTAATTCCAAGCGGCAGCTCTGTTTCACTTGCTGCATAATAGCCCATAGGTTAAAGTTCTGCTGCTTTTGCTTTGAATTTACATCTTTCACAGGCTCCAGTCTCTTGTTCTTAGCTGGCGTTTTCTTTTTTCTTCCGCTTTCATTTTTACTGAGCCTCATTGCCTGAAGGCAGCACGGCTGTTTGTGCTCCAGCTTTTTTGACAATCTCCCACATCCAGGCATCTTTTGGAGGGTCAGAGGAGAGCAACTTGACTTAACAGGTCAGCGTAAGTGGGCTCCGCCCTTCTCCAGAGGGGAAGCCATGGAACCCTCCATTAGGGGCTGACCTCCACGTTAGACTGTCCTGGCCCCAGCCAGGGTATCACATGGCTCTGCCTGAGACAGGCTGCTCATTAAAGCCTTCTGCCCATAGCAGGATTAGGCCTTTTCATGGTTTATCCTCTACTCTGACAACTGACAATGGGCGAGGATAGCTGCTTCAAATGGAGTGTGCATATGAATCATGGAATTATAATTGCTCTTTCATGATGAGAATATTGGAAAATCTATCCACATGCACAATGCAAAGAATTAATTGGGGTCTGTTTTCAAGGGCACATTGCTACACTATTTGAGCCCAAGAAAACGGGAAGGGTGGTAATGAGGCATTCTTAATACAGCAGAGCATCTTTCTCGCAGCACATGTACACAGACTGATGTTTACACACACACACACACACACACACACACACACACACACACACACACACACACACACACACACACACACACACACACACACACACACACACACACGCACTCCGATACCTTCTTCCTGTAACCTTTACCCACCTTTATACTTTTACTCAAAGTTTCACTGTACCTCATACACAATAGAGTACCCTGTTTACTTGTGTTGTGATGTTTTCGAAGAGCAACCCCATTAACTGTGGGGGCCCGCTCCTCACGACCCAGTGGTAGCTTCCTAAGGGTGTGCGGGTTACAGAGGGCCATTGCTTGGGCACAGTGAAGTGAAACTAAGATGACACTGCCTCCTGATTTGTGTGGGAGGGAGAAAGCTGGTGATAGCTAGACCCCCACCCCCTGTCATGCTTCCTTTTTACACCACGACTGACTGTTTTTATTATTCATATTTCATGTGGTATCATGGCATGAAAGAGAGTTATTTTCTTCATGTTGGAGTGCAGGTTACAGCTGGCTCTCAGGTCGCACGGCTCATAACAAGTTGGGGCGGGGGGCAGCTTTTCTGGATCCAAAGCATCAAAACAGTCTGCACAAATAGAAAATAAATATTTCCCCTGAGACGTAATGCCCTAGTGTCTGTAGGTACCCAGGTCATATAGCTTTTACATATAAACTGGAAACCTCAGTACACAAACCTAAAGGAAAAATTGTCACTTTTATTCCTTACTTATAACTGTGCAATGGAGAAAAAAATATTTACCTAATTAAAAGTGTGAACGGCACCATTGTCATTTACATATGTAGTGAAGCTTTTTCACACGTTCTGTAATAGGCAAAATGGGATAATCTCCAGGTATATTTAAAAGGTGTTTAATGAACTGCTTGTTAATACTCAAATTGATCGCTATCAATAAAGCACCTGTCATATTTTTTTGAAAAGCAGTGTTCAAATTGTTGTTTAATTTAAATGTATTAGTAGATGTTTCTGATATTAAGTTGCAGCTGTGTTTCTGAAGTTTTTTTTAATGTTGAATTTCCTTCATCATTTAAAACTTTTTAAACTTAAATAGAGCTCTTACATGTATATCTAAGTTAATAATATTACATGTTGCATTATTACGCTCAATCAAATCAGTTTAGCCAAGACTCCATTTTTTATTTTTGACCACTTGGTAAACAGAACAATATGTAAAGGGATATATTAATTTAGTCTGCAACAACAAACAGTTTGTGAGCAACAGAGACATTCTTTTGGAGAGCTGTCAAAAACAGAGAGAGTCCGGAGAAAAGAAGAACTGAAAGTCTGTTAGCAACGCAATTAAACTCTGGTAATGAGGTCAGACATCAGATCCAGTGCAAGTGATATCATTACACAGGCTGAGCGGATGGGCCGCTCCAGCTGCCATGCTCTTGCTGTGGGATTAGACTCGCTGTCCTGAGGGCTGCACTTTTACTAGTCTGACCCCTGCTTGCCATTGGGGCACCAGCCACCCCCTGGGCTCTTGCGGGCTCCGGCCCCCAGTCCTGGTGCCAGTGGCACCGACAGGACTGCGGAGAAGTGAACTGTGCTGCCACGTGGGATGACAGGACTCGCCACTCCATTAGCAAGCACAGAGACAGGCAGGCACCAGCACACAATCCACCCTGTGTTGCCAAGTACAAATTACTGGCTTCCTCTATTTCAGTCAGCTCATTTGTAAAATCAACGAACAATGACAAGGTGATAAAAGGACATTGTGTCAGAGTGCTTCGTTTGAACCTGTTGAAGGAAGAAGATATGGCTCACAGATAAAACACAAGTTTATGCCTTTTTCTTTTTCCTGGAAGAGGAATTTCTGTTGAGTTAAAATTGTGGTACATTTTGCAAACAAGATTGAAATAATGAAACATACAGATTGTTAGCAGTCAAATTTTTTCTACCCCATTGTCTAAAGCCTCGTTTGCAAAGTCCCTAGCAGGAGTCTGCTTAATTTGTCTTTTCTTTTTTGGTCTGCTTGTGTGTTTTGTGCTGTTCTCTTTTTGTCTCCCATGATTACTTTGAGGATATCGTTATGACATTCAGCAGCAACAATAATTCTTCTGTTCTAATTCATATCAATTAGTAGGGGACGGTAATTCAAACTGACAGCAGAGTGTATCTTGAAAGGCTAGTGAGGATGTTGTGGCGGCAGCATCACTGTGCAGCCAAAAGCCACCCTCCTTTCCCCTTTCTTCCCCCTTTCTGTCTTTCAGTCCACAACAAGGGGCTCCAAGCAAAGAGGACAATACAAGTCGGAGCCAGTACTTTGATAATTAGTTATTGATTGAGAACAATGGCAAGGCGTACACTGTCGTATTAGCTAGACGCCAGTAGGTCGCGACACCAGGAGCAGCCATCAAGAAACGAGGGCCAAAACATGCCTGACTCCCCTAATAAGATATTCCTTCATGTTTTTCTCTTTCATTTCCCTCTTCTTTTCTTTCCTCAGGCATGTTAGTGTTCAGGCTACATAGGGTCAAAAGTATTAATGCTTGTGCACAAACGAGCGTCTGATTAAGGAGAATTTAATTAGAGAATGCCCACTCAAGCTTCTCATACCACATTGCCCTTTTTGTATTTATTCCTTCTTTGTTTGTAGGACAAGTGTCCAAAGAGAAATTGCATTAAAAACATTGTGAATTTTCTGGCACTGCTTGCATTGTTTTCATAACATACAGAAATAGTGGCTGCCAAATGAAACGCAGAAAAATATTGTGAAGCAGTGTTACTTTCAAAGACAACCTATTCATGAAGCGTATGTCTGTATGAATTATATTTCATGGCAAGAGTCTGTTGATATAGTTTAATCTTGGCCAGCATTTAAATAGAAAATTAAACATTAGCCGGCTATTATTTTACTCACTTGATTGAATTGAACTGTGCATATTTCTCTGATGATGTGATGGTGTGGAGGGAAAACAGATTAATTTCAACACACATATTGATGCTCACAGTGGCATGTCAGAGATTGTGACACACGGTGAAAGTTTGGCTTTTAACCAAGCTGTGTGTACACATACTAGAATATCCTTAAATAATTGGTGGGTCTCACTGCTAAAGAGGAATATGTCAGGTTTGGCATCAGTGTGAAAGAAGCTTCCTAACTCACTTCACCTGATCCGTGGCCTGTAAAGATGCACCTGGCATTAAACAGACAGGGCAGCAGCGTCAACTGAACAATGCAGGACTGTCAGGCCCGACAGCAGGGCACGGCTCCACCATCACTGCTCTGACAGCGAGGGCCTCAGAGGGTAAACTGCTTTGCTGGAACTAATTAAACAGATGAAGTTATGACATGAATATGCAGATGTTGTTTACATTTTACCATATGGTATTATTTCAGGTAATAACGCACAGGAGAGCCTTCCCACTCATTAATGTGAAGGAATGGAGTGAAAACACTGTCTATCAAGAGACACTCGGAGCGTGTTCGAGAAATATGATCAGACTGACACTCGGGTGTTGAAATCTATTTCAAGCCACTCAATTAACAAACATGTTGATAGCTATTACAGCTTTATTTAAATTATTAGCATACTGGATGTTGGACAGGCTATTTATTGGAGTGAAATGTATCTTTCAATCTAACTAACTGTCACATTTATTCTAATTTAAAATATAAAATAATCATCACAACATTAGCAGTGTCTTGTTACCTAGTTTGACAATATTTTACTCTCTTACTAATCCTCAGTCATCTATTGGCATTTCAATTCAACAGAGTCACTCATGCAGTTAAATCATATTACAGAGCTGCTGTATGTCCGTAGGTTCCCACTTAGAGATGCCTCAGTACACCTGCCACAAAGCTGGTTTAATTCTCATTGCACAGCCAGCATTTAACTCAACTTCTCTGCGTTTTAATTTTTTTTGCAACGTGTTAAAAGTAGTAGGACTGTCGGTGTTCTTTTCCCCCAGTTTTGTGTGCAGCTTTACCATTCCCCCGGAGCGGGTGCTGAGAGGTTAAGAGGGAAAGGGCCGATGGAGTCGCGTTTAGTAAGAAGTGTGGGATCACGGGGGCCAGCTGGTGGGGTGATGGGGAGCGTAATTGTGCCCGCTGTGTGGCTAGGGTGGGGGGGTGAAAGGATGGGGTGAGAAGCCCTGGAAAAAAGGGAGGGAGGGGACACCTCAATTACCTGTGCTCTCTCTGACCCCTCTCTCCCTCTGTCTCTCCATGGACAGACGCTCTGTCTGAGAGGCGGGGCGCGTTTCCACAGGCAGATGCACATCCCCCTCCTTTGTTCAAGATAGCATTCGCTCCTTTTCCTGAGCTGCAGAAACTTAATTGCAACAATCTCCTCTCTAATGCATTTCTACGTTTATTTGTCTGTCAAAAATTTGAATTTTCTCTTCTAAAAAATATCAATCAATCAAATATTTGTTCTGTTGTGTATTTATGTTTGATCATGGAACTTGGTCATGCCATATTAGATTAAAGATGTACAACAAAATAAAAAAAGCGCATTCACCTGAATTGAGCAGTTCTCCCTAACATATTCAGCAGGTTACATGCAGCTGTCATAGTTTATTTTGGAGCTCCTGCTTGGGCTAATACAGTAAGTGACAGAGACTGGTGTAAAATCAATACTTCACAGGAGTGTGATGTCTTAATAAACTCTCTGTGTTGTTCAGACAGGAAAGCTAGACGTGTACGAGAAGGACTACAGCGCAGGCCATTGTGAAGCTGTCAAGTCTAGCCCTCAAAAGCAGATGAAGCTGTCAGATTATTAATATATTTATACTGACAGGCCCCAAGTCCACCCAAAAACCCTCCCCTCTTTCAATGTCTCTCAAAAAATATGCTCAGCTTCAAAGACAGAGGCCATAGGGTTGGATGCAAGGTCGAAGGCCAAATACATTTTGAAAGCAAATTCTCTTCCTTTTGCAACCTGTTTTTATTGCTGTCGCTCCCCTTTTCTGTGGCGACCATTCAGCTGAAACTTAGGCTGAATTGGCAGCAGCTTTCAAAGCGCTTGGCAGCCTGGTGATCCTCAGGAGCGCTCAGCTGACATCTCTCTGGGCTTGTCTATGCTCTGGGGTCAGCATGAGCCCTGACTCCCAGGACCCACTCACTCAGGCGCTACCATGAGTCAGTCCCGCAGACTGAAATTAAAATGTGAAAAGCTGTGCGACTGAAGGCATTCCTCGCCCCCCATGGCATTCTCCTTTCTCTGTGACAGTTCCTCTGAGACTGCTTTTTCTTTCATGTTTCTTTTTTCCCTTTAGATTATTTAACAACATGCGAACAGAGCTGTCAAGGAGAGACATGCTTGATCGACAGAGCAAGGGAGTGTCTTAGTCAACACGGGGTTAAATTCGATTTTCTGCATGTTCAGTACGCTAGTCTCTAGCCAGTTATTGCCTTGGCTTGATGTTTTTTGATGGATCAATTATCCATTATAACATGTTGCGAAGCCAAACATTACGGCTTCTATGACACCTGTCACAATCTTCTATTAGGGTAAGGAAATTGAAATAATTTAATGACAGCTAATTTAGTCTTTGTTTTGAATCTCATTATTGCAGCAGTAATTGTGTTCTATAAAAAACTGAAAGTGAAATATGACTATGCACTCAAAGTAAAGTACCCCGACTAGAGCCATTAATTTGATATCTCTCAATGAAAACAGAAGTGAATAAATTTCACTTTATCAGATTCAGACAAACACAAGTTGGAAAGACTACGAGATCTTGGAGATTTTATTTTCTACTTTAAAGTCCAGTTAGATTAAGTTAAAGTCTGAGATAACACTGTAAAAATAAATATTAAACGATATACCAAGAACAGCGGTGACTGAAGGTAAGGAATAATTTAAGACTGAAGAAAAATGTACAATATATAATTTATTATATTAGAAAAATATGAATACGTTGTTTGGGGGTAACACAGTCATTTAAAACACAAAAAGTGTCTGAGAGTTTTTTTGACACGGATTCAAACATTCCCAGTAGCCTAAAATGTTAGTCAAAATGTACAATTATACCCCCATCATATTAAGCATCGCACCACATAATAAGTGAAAGATATTACTTCAGATTGGGACAAAGGCGCAGAGAGCTGAATGGATGTGATATGCTTGTCAATAATACGTATGTGAGAAAGCTGCGTGGGAGCGTCTTATCGGTACATGTGTGCATATACTTGAATTTGCAAGTAAAGAGCCTTATTGGGATTACCCCCGGTACATTCTAGTTAGTATCATAAAGAGAAAGAGGGACTAGATGTGTCTCCCTTTTTTTTTCATGGATTCGGTAAGCTCTCTGTCAATGGTTTGGAGTTGAATTGCCCTGGATAGTTCCCTTCATTCCAGGGAATGATCTCAGACCTAATTTACTGGGCAGCTCAGGATCCAAAGCATACAAGGCTCTCCTCTGCATAGAATGTGTGAAATAGATAGAGCAGCCATCCCTCAGATGTGCAGAAGTAATCTTCAGCCAGAGCTGGTCCAGCAGGCCTCACCCCTAAAGGGATTGATGCAGTGTCAAAACCTTTGGCTCAGGGGTCATCCTCTCTTCTTGCCTCCCCAATCTGACAAAAGCTGAATTTCTTTCCCTCACTATTCGTTTCTCTTTTTTCTTCTATTGAATTCATCAGTGAGGGAGGCATGAGATGTGAGATGTGAATGAAACATTTTCATTAGAAGGGAGGAGAATCCCCGGTCAGAGACAAGGCCAGAGCTGATCTGAGCCAATGACATCCCCACCAATTCTTTCCTTTTTTTTTTGGTCCTTCTTACTTTCCCCAGCTGTCATTCTCTGCGGTATGTGGCAGGCTGATTGAAATCAGCACTGTGTCAGGGCCGTCATATCTCAGAAAGACATAAAACATGCAGAAACATCAATAAGCAACAGGCCGCTGACAGCTCTCAGGCAGCGATGGCGGCAAGGAGAGATGAGGGGAAGGTTAGGACTCTGGGGGGATGCTGTGCAGTTGAAGTGTCTTCTCCAGGCTTCACTGAGACCCAGGGAAGACAAGATAAAGTCTATCAGGTTATCGCCTAGTTCAAGTTGCTTCTCGGACAGCAAGGCCACTGGGACGCTGGGTGTCAGAAGATCTGTGTGTGCAAGCTTGTGTGTGTATACACTCAGTTTCTGTGTGAGTGTGGATGCTGTAATAATTTCTGACTGCATGATGAATATTGTTTCATACACTCAATATAATTAATGTGAAGTGCTCAACCTGTGAAATGAATGTTTTAAATATTATGATTATTATATTTCTTGGTTATTATATTTCCCAAATATCAGTAAAACTGCTACGTTGCAAATAAGCTTTTTTTAGTTACATGTGCTTGTAAAATAAGATTGATAATGCACTAGTTATACCCTGGAGTGAGAGCCAGGAGATGCTTTGGGATTTTCAGTGTGTATTTAATTCACTAATGGGAGGTAAAGGTGATAGTCTGTTAGATCACAGCCTGACACTACCTCTTGCCACTGCTAATTAGGCAAGTTTTTAGCCCAGAAAAACTGCTGACTCTCTCGATTCTCATGCCGGATAATAATGGTCATCATGGTGCCCTAACCTACCTGTTTAGAATTATGATCCGGGAAAAATTAGTTTTACAGCATTCTGACTTTGACGAGGTAAATTAGTATGACGCAGAAGTCTATTAAGGGAGCGGAGTTTTGGCTGAAGTTTCCCCAAAGTGAAAGCTTATTATTTTTGTGTTGATGGGTTAACGTTGTGGACAGGCGCCCATCTACATATCAAATGTGACTCCCATTATTTTATGTTTGTCTCTGCTAACAGCGCCTCCCAGCACTCCTCCGTGTTCTCCTCCATCTGCCTCCTGTCCATTGATCAGCCTTCCAGGGCATCAGTCTGTTTAACATCTGCTACAAGTTCCAGCAGCTCAGGTAACTATCTGCTGCTCTCCGCTGCCTATTGATCTTCATGTCCACCTGCAGGAACATCTGTTTCGGCATGTCGTTTGTCAACGCAACCGGCTACCTTGTTTTGCTTCACGTCTTGTCCACTTTCACTCAGTCTGACAAAGAGAATTTACTCCTTATTGCTTGTTAAATTTGCGCTTGCATTGTTCTAATAATGAATTGTAAATTCATCATTCATGGTTAGTGCATGTTAGCAAATAGTGGATATAAAACTTTTAGTGGGAAATTTAAATTTAAAGATAAACATTAACTTCTCAGTACAATTAAAAAGAAAAAAAAGACTATACACTTTTTTTCCAAATCTATATTTTATGTCAAATAACTTTATTTAGTTCATTCTTAAGAGAGGAGGAGCTGCCTATTGAAATTAACCTAAATATTGTGTCATTTAACTCTTACTTTAATATGCTATGGATCTTGTTTTTATACTTTTTAAATAAATCTTCTGTTATTTAGCATTATAAATCTTAATAATTGAAAATTATTATATTTGCAGGAAAAAACATGTTAGACACGAAGGCATGAACAAAGCAAAGCACAATTCAAAATGATTATATGCTTATAATAAATTAACTAAAAAACATATATAATTTCCCACAGAAAGTAAGTAGTGTTAAATGTGAAATACATTTCATTTAAGATAGTATTAATGCAGTGGTAGGTACAGTAAACATTTTATTTATTGCATTTAAAACGATCCTGGGCTGAAAGTGGGAGAGACACGGGCCGAGAGCTTGCATCGTAAAACGTGTCTCCTCCAGAGGCTTCCACAGCCCGGAGGAACCGCTGCTGCTCGCTTTAATTTGCTCTTTTGTAATGATGGGGCGTAGGTTAGTTAATTTCAATTTTTGATTTCAAAAGCTATCAAATACTGCTCAGATGAGAAATCAATTTTCCCAGCTGCCCTGGCTTTGTGGTGGAAAGATCTCCTGCCATTGGTGAAGAGCCCGTCACATGACGAGTCAGGGATTAGTTCAGCAGGCCCATGTTGCCACCACCTCAATTACAGGCTGCCTCTTGTCATTTACCTCCATAACATTTCATTCTCAGACACAACTCATATTTAATTCATGAAAGCCTGCACAAGAGTAATTGTAATATAGATTGTTGTAGAAAATTTGACCAAATTTAGACCGCAACTTTTTTGTGATGCGTGCCAACGGCAGTGATTGTGTAATTTTCTCTCATTTGGGATAAACATAGATGGAACAACGAATGTCTAATTTTTGACTGAAGTTGAAATAAAATAAAAAATACTGAAAAATATATCATTTAATTAAACATGGGACTTCATCAAACAGGATGTAGAACGACATGTTTTTAACAAAATTATACTCTGCAAAAAAATTGCAATGATGATTTAAATTTGAAAAGTAGAGTCTTAATTCTTTTGGATTCACAACATATCAAAACACTACATCTTATCCTGTGTCAAAAATAAATATGAAAATGTAATCTGTTTTAAGCAATATTTGTAGTTTAAGAAGACTATTTCCTTCAAATAAATGACTTGTTTGATAACGGTATATAACTGATATTGTTATGAAGAATTTGGTTTGGAAATTAGAATCGATTCCAACATTTCCTTCTCCCAAACGATCTCTCTTTTTCTTTGCAGAACACACACATGGACAATAAAAGAATCAAGTAGTAGTCAAAGAATCTCCCCTTTTCTTATCAATCATTTCTCGCCACAAAAAGTAGAGCGGAGGTGATTTCTGGACATATCACGGGATTACATCCGTTCGACAGTTGCGTTATTCTATGTGGTTTCCATGACAACCATACGGGTGAGGCCTCCAATGAAACCAACCTCAGCTGTCATCTCTCCACCTAAAAGCTTTGTAATTGCTCTCATTTGCATACTACAATTAAGTGTGTTAGCTCACAGCAAGAACAATCAACCTCCACTAAAGACTGGGATAGTATAATTATTATATCAGTGGATTTGTATAAAACGTTACTGACGAGCCTTTGTTTGACGGCGGCGTTTCACTGTTAGTCTAGCTTTACCACTTATTTTCATACATATACATATTTCACAGACAGTGGGAAATGCATAGGCATGCTGGGTTTTTAATAATTACCATTTTCAATCATCTTAAATATTGCTTTATGGTCACAAAAACATGTCTATTTTATTCTACCAATTATCATTTAGTTTCCTGTCTGTCGGTCAATACAGTAAAGATATATTTTTATACAGTTGATAGGAGGTTTTTTGATACAGTGGTACTCTTGACTAGCTGGAAACAGAATGATCTGCTGTAGTGGGAGACAGTTTGAACTGCTGATTGAATGGAAAGGTTATGTGCATTGAGCTCAAAGCATTGTTTCTCTTTCCCTCAGATGCGTCGAGGCTGTAATGAAGAGCTCTTGAACTCGCAGTCAGAGAAGCTGTGACAGGAGTTCAGGAGGACGCCTCTTTGGCTCTGCTGGACGTACGACACATACACACACCCAGTCACACATGCACCTAGAGACAGCAACAAACAGCTAATACAGAAATCAAAATGAATCTGTCACTCAGACGTTGTTTCACAAATCACTAGCTTTTCATTTAAGGTGTCCAGTGTCCAATCTTCCTTCTGATATTGGAAAAATATCAAAAATCTACCTCTGCGCTTCTGTTTTTTTATTTTCTGTTTTCCTGTTATTTATTTTTTGGCACTGCTTTGACATGAGGTTAGAGACGCAATATGAGAAACATCTTCATGGAGGCATAACTTGAGTTTATGAACTATAAAAGCCGCCGTATTTCTAGCTTTCAGAGCTTTATTATCATGCCTTTGGTGCCGCTGCACATCTTTAGGCAGGTACATTTTATTTTGAGATTTTTGCCTTCAGGCCCTGAATTGAAATGGAAGACCAAATGGCACAAATGGCAAGTGCATCATTCCTAGCTCTCTGCAGCCTCCCAACACAAACTGGTCAAGCAGAAATGAGACCTGCATCAATTTTAATTTGTATTTATCCCGCTGATGACCCGCTCCTTTCACTCCGCCGTTGGAGGCGCAAATTACACCCATCATAACTCTGATTCTAACGGCCCACGGTGTGCTATCAGAAAATGAGCATGGTTATATACCACCGGCGGGTTCAAGGTGTCACAACACAATTATACAATCATGCAACCTGACGAGCTCTGACTGGTCGCCGTTGTATGACAACTAAGCTGGAGGGCCACGCTGTCTGTCACATGCAGGCGGGTAAGATAAGTTCACAGACGAGTAGACTGTGCCTCAGTGTCTGCTGCTCTCTATCTAAATCAGTTAAATATCACACAGATGCTACAGTCTGGGGAGATTTTTTTGGGGGGAAGTATAAAGACCTCCATCTGAAGTTATCTTTGACTTGTCAGGTTTTTATTTGGCACAGAAAATTGAGCCTGGAGGGGGGAGTAAAAGAAAAACATAAATCAACGTGATATAACATTGGCTCCCTGTGTATCATTAATATAATTATGTCAACAATGAGGAAAGTTTAAAACCTACTACACACTGCAGTGCTGGCAGCAGCTCACGGTGACTTTGCATCAACCCTAATCCTTGTATCTCATAAAACTTAGACCAAAAAATGAAGGGAAGCTACCAAGCCTGGATCCCCGGTGTGATCTCAGTGTCAAGCCATTAGGCTGTGTGAAATGAGGTGCCACTCATGAGTTATAATGCTGCACATCTATAGATGCAATGGTAAAATATAGCCCTTCAATGCTCAGTCCTCTGTTGGAGTTGGGGAAATAATTCTGCTCTGATAGCAGTCCGTCCTGCAATATCCCGATTCAAAGTCACACAGATATGAAGAGGGCTGTTGGTTAAATTCAAAATAATCTACTTCAGGATAGCTTTGAGATTAATGGAAAAGGTGTGTGTGTGTGTGTGTGTGTGTGTGTGTGTGTGTGTGTGTGTGTGTGTGTGTGTGTGTGTGTGTGTGTGTGTGTGTGTGTGTGTGTGTGTGTGTGTGTGTGTGTGTGTGTGTGTGTGTGTGTGTGTGTGTGTGTGTGTGTGTGTGTGTGTGTGTGTGTGTGTGTGTGTGTGATGAGACTCAGAGGAATAAGAAAATTACAGCAAATCTACAAACTATTCCTCTAGAGCCAACAGAGACGTTGGATATAAGCTTTCAGCTATTTGTGTGGTAAAGCATGCTCATTGTATCCAATTTGAAAGCACGTCAATAGAAGACACACGTCTCTATAACCAGTTGTTACAGAACTACAATCAATGAAAGTTATACTGACTACTGCTATACTTAGAGGCACATAACAAAGCATGCTGGCAGCAGTCTGATCTACTGAAATATTTACCCAGAGGTACTGTAGATGTAACAATGATAAGGAAATAAAGCTAATAAGTGTCACTTTGATATGACAACAAATTATACATGGTTCTATCAGATCTCATTTCCATTCCACAACACAGAGACAGAGAATACCCTGAAGCATGGCTGTTAATGGGAGCCTCTATCAGCCATCGTGAAAAGCCTGCCTCATTACTCACTCCAGCACAACAGTGCCCAGGGTGGTCGATTTCCCCAACAGACACTGGTTCACAGACCAGAGACGCACTGTTAGGCATATGACTTGTTTTTCAACGTGCAGGGCACAGATGCTGTCATGCTGCAAGTGTGTGAAATCATTTATCAGGAAATTAATTTAAGCAAAAATAATTCTGAACCAAAGACAATGCAAAAAAATTGTTGAATAAAGAAATAGGATTGCTTTTTCAAATGTTTCTGACTTAGGAGCATTGGGTGATAAATGTATAGTCTATAATTTTGCAGGTTACATAAATTGTTCGTATATAGTAACATCCAGCCACCACTCATCTTCGTTTTCATTATACATCTGATGCTATACAACCTGATTGTTATTCAGAGCGGATTTTCCATTCGGGAGGGCGTAAAATACTCACATAACCTTCTTTCCCTTCCAACCTGTGCAATGAATATTTTAAAACCTTAATGTATATTGGCCATCTCAATTTTTAGCCTGAGTCTATTCTTTGTCCATATAATCTCAGAACCACCTTTCCTACCATTGTGGCTGAAACTGAGAATGCTGTCATTTGGGTTATTTTTCTTCACAATTTGCAATCGCTGCTGCTCTCTGGTTTTACTCTCTCTAGCCCTGTTTCTAGCTTCCCTGACAAAGTCAATAGGGGGCATCCCTCATCTGTCAAAAACAAACATCACCATACTTTCTTCTTTTCTCATTCCCTCTCTTTGTGCAGCCTCTCTCACTGCCTTTTAGATGTACAGTAGATCCTCGGTTAGTAGATTTGTAGATTATGAGACTATGATTCGGGTTGCGTGGCGACCCTTATCAGCATAAGACAAGTAAGAGCAGTCAAAACATACAAGAGAGAAAGTCCTGAAGAAGTAGCTGACCCTGTGGTGACTCTCTCACCCAGAGGGGAGGCAGCAGCGCTTGCTGTGTGTGTTTCAGTGCAATCTGTGGAGCAGATGGCTGGAGTCCTGGGCAGAGAGCAGCAGGTCTCAGCCTGCATGTCACCAGGATGATGTGAGCTGGCTCCCTCCGAGCTTTAGTTAATACCTTCCTGTCTCACAGACTTGTTAAGGTTCTGGGCAAAACTCCCCGACTCTTCACAAAAAAACAGTACTCTGTCTCTGTCTCTCCTGGGAGGCAGATAATATTTATTAGTAGTTAATGCTTTTAAACTTTAAATATTATTTTGTGTGTGTTAAGATATATATATATAAAAAATATATATTTTGTCTTTGCTAATTCAGCTAAATAAATACCTAGAAATAAGTACCATTAAATGTATGTCTCATGCAAAAATGACGGCCCTACATACTGAGTTTATTTTAACATCCTTTACAATGGCCTAATATATCCAGGAATAAGAAAGTGATTGATTAATATGACACAAGCATAAAGATGTAAAGCAATTTGAGTCGCCCTCAAACTGCCATGTCAAAGAGTAATTATGGACATTAGTGTTTCTCTATTATAACATAATGTCCCAGACTAAATGGTTTTACATTGAGTTTGATGGAGAAGTTCCTGGTTGTGATAAAATCATTAAAGCAAAATCACTAACAAGGTAACATTTGCTCGACTTTTGTTCCTCTCTCTCTTTCTCCCTCTGCCACTTAGGCTTATATCTTGGTTAGTGGCAGGTAGGGAAGGCAAGGCCGTGCCTTGTGAGGTGCAAGTGTGTGCTGCCTCTCCTCCTCGCTCTCTGCTCATATTATATAAAGAGTGGCAGCAGGCAGAGTGACAGACTGCCCCAAGAGATGACACCTGTCACTGAGGGGAGTGCTGCTAATCTACAAGCCTCATTTTGTTTGAACTCTTTGTCACCTTGCCGTCAAATCCTCATCTTCTCAGTCACTGCCAGCCCCACTCCCCTCTGCGTCTCTGCTCGCTCTTCTTTGCCCAATCTCTCCACAATATATGCTACCTCCACCATCACCACACACAGCACACTCCTCCAGACAAACCGCTGTTCTCTGCTGTTACATATTCTTGCCAACAAACATTTATTAATTGAAAGAGTATAGTACATTCTTGTGTTTATGAATATATGCATGGTATGTACTTTTTTGGCAAAGTCCAAAAGCTAGAACATTGACAGCTCATTGTATTTTTTTTCAGACTGGTAAAATTGCTTGTGTTCCCTTAGCATATGAGAAGTTGATGCGTCCCTGTTCAAATGTTTTTATTTTCCAAACAAAGCCCCATTCATTCATATTGAGATTTGTCTAAGTTAAAGTGATCTGAATAGAAATGCTGTCTGGAGTAGCCCAGTCTCTATGGAGCAGCACACTCCACCCCCTGGCCAAATATCTATATTGTCCACTTCTACAGACTGTGCTTTGTAATTATAATATAATTCATTATGTCTATGCTGCATGTGTCACAAAGGAGGAGTCCTCCCCAAAATCCTCCTGCGCTGTTCAGGCTGACCGAACACATTCTTGTTCTCATCTGAAAGCCTACGGCTTGGAAATACCCTCTCACACCCCCATAAACAATAGATTTTCCTATTTTGCTTAATTGAGATATCACCCGCAAATCTGACAGCTCACACCAACCCCTAACTCACACGGAGGGAAATATATATAGTGACAGGATATGGAACGGAAAGAGTGCGAAACAGGATTAAAAGACAAAGAATAAAATGTAGTTTTATTATTATTTGGTGAAAATATGCCCTATTCACAACATTATTTACTTTGTCCATCAAAATGATAAAATCCTTAATATAGAATCTGTGTTTAGTCATGTTAATGTAGAGTTTTGCTTAGTTTTTTAAGATAAATTGTGACGGCAGAAAGAGAAAAAGAAAACACATGATATAATCCAAGTTGCAGCGGAGGCATTAGCCAACTTCTTTAAATGCCTCCATTAAGTGGAATTATCTTTCCCAGACACATTTTGTATGAATGCATCCAAAAATCCCAATTTCATTTGGATTGCTTGGGGTTTAATTTAATCCTTTTGCTTATTAAAAAAATAAGATGCAGCATCTTTAACAATAGAAAGGCTAGTCTGCATCGAACACAATAGTTAAGGTTAAATTGAAGGTTGTGCGCACCCTTTGCTGTATTAGAAGAACATTCATATTCAAATAAAAGCTAGAAACCCTGGTTCATTTTGCATAGCATTTTGCAATTGTGCATTTGGACACACAAAGCAAAACTGCAATGCAGTTACAGTTTTCTGATATTAAAATAAACAACACTCTTTACTCACTTGTGATTTTACAGATGCTTAAACATTGTGTGAGAAGTTATTTACTCCTATCCTACTCCTAAGTACATAATGGATTTTGTAAGTCAAGCAACTTCAATATACTGTACTTACATACAGAAAACATATCTGTAGTGGGGGGGGAAGTATTAGACTCTTATCTGATTGCTACTGACGCCATAACCATATAACAACAGTACAGCAATATCCTGTCCACTTTCAAAGTGCTGTATAAATGTCACACAGTCTTAATAATTGGGATGTTCATTTGTTAATGGGGGTCAAGGTTGAGCACATGATCACTGAGATCATCCAAAAAAAATTGGATCGCAAGTTTGTGGCAAAATGTCTGAAACCGCTCTAGAAGCAATATTTTTATGGCCAAGGAAATCTTAAACATTTGGATAGGACTTGAGTTGTTAATTTATTATATTTATAGTACACTTGTTAGCTTTAGCAAAGCATTTCCGAAATACACAATCAACAAACTCTAGATTTTAAATGTAATTGCAGTCATTCTAGCAAATATTTGTATAATAGCAAGGTCGAAAATATCAGTCAATATTAATCATGTTTAACAAATGCAAACCGGGACTATTGACAGCAATAACTCCAGAAGTGTTTATCATTTTAATCATGTTTGCTCATCAGACAGCAGAGAGAAAGTGTTTGTAGCCTGTGTGAAAAAAATAATTTTGAAGATCTAACATTTTCTATCGTTTTCTTAGTTGGAAAGAAAAATAACTTCAAAGTTAAGAGAAATACTGACAGAATGGTGCAAAAGAGTTTAAGGTTTGTACAAAGATCATTTCCACATCTGGCTGTCGCAAGCAGCATATGCCAATGTGAAATAAAAATGATATTGACAGACAGGTATTTTAAGTTGCTTGGGACCGTCCCTGACATTTTGTATTCAACCCTTGTGGTTGCATTGTCAACAGAATGATCAAATAACTATTAAATCAGACAAGCAGTAATTTACCTTCAAGCTGAAATGACTATCAAAAGTGCCATCTCCAATATTCAGCCCATTACTAAAAACAATAAAACAGTTTGTGACATTGGCACACAGCTCCGCTCATCTTCTTGTTGCTCTGTTCAGATATTATGCCATGGATAGTGAAAGAGTTCCTCACATTCTCAAGGATAATGATCTCATCATTAATAAACTGAATTATCACAGCACAGTGAATAAGAAGGAACATCTTGTTTGGCCTAAACCAACTATTACAACCATGTTTTTTTATCTTCTGCCCAAAAAATCAGCAGCAAACATACACATATTATTATATACAACCTTTTTATAATAATAATAATAATAATAATAATACAACAAATATAGTAAAAAAAAGCAAAGTGACAAAGTTGGTGTTAAGATCGGTTCCTTTTAAGCTTAGCTTCAATTGCATTCAGGATGCATTTCATTCTGCTGTTGCCTCTTTCCCTTACGCATTAAAAGCCAAACAAAATGGCTAAGGCAGCTGTCCCAAGGTAACCAAACAACACAGTTAATGTTAGTGGCAGAAATAGACTGTTGCTGAGGACAAAAAGGAGGTGAAAATAAAACATTTGTTATACTACGCTACATCAGTAAGATGTTTGGCCTTCATAACAACAATTCTTCTTCAAATTGGGATTATTCTGGTTGCTTTTGACAGTAGCGTTAGACAAGCTGCTAACGGTACACAACCAAGTACTTCACAACCTTTGTTACATAGTTTTTTCTTGGAAAACAAATGCCGTGTATCCTATATTGTTGGTAGGTCTGATGAAAAATAAAATAAATGTACTACAAACGCTAAAGTGATCTGTTTCTGCATTAATTAATTAAAGTAAAATCATTCAATCATATCACTTTTTATTATAGCTGATTAACTAGATTCCCACTTCCAAAAATCAGAACCTCGCCAAAGTCTTTCAGTTCATCATTTTATGTCCCGACTTATGATAAAACCTTTTCAAAATGCTACAATGTTAGCACTCCAAATAACCTCAATTTTATCCTAGAGAGGCTCTACCTTGCGATGCATTGTCTGTCCCATCCCCCTGTCTTTGTGTCTGGGGAAAGTCACATGGCTGTTGAGAAACAAATAATTTCATTGGCTATATTCAGAGCATGTCTATGAAGAGCACAGCAGCTTGTCTTGGGAGTCAAGAACTAGGTACAATGTCTTCTGCGATGGGATGGCCAACACAAATAGGCTGCTGCACCTATCCAATTAACACCCTGCCTGCCAATCCCTGTCAGGTCACACGCTTACTCCCAAGGCATGCTCTACCTGTCTCTGCTGCTCGCAACACATGCCCGGCTCCAATATAGAATTAACGCCACTTTTCACCTGGTCACGCTGACATGCCATAGATTAGACTGGTGCAGCATGGAGATATGCCAGGCACTCCAAATGAGGGCACCTGGGGTTAAGATTTCCAATGCAGTGGGGCTATTGTTTAGCCACCCCTTTAATATTAATTAAACTCTGAGGTGAAATTGTTCTTTACCAAACTACCGATTCAAGTGTACAACTGATAAGAGGGTTTTTTAATGACCACCTGGATGTTACAGTTTATCACACTCGTTAAGACCTTAATAAGACAAATAAGCTGCTGGAGCTAAGTGGTATTTGGTATTGTACAATTTCTTAGACATATGCGTTTGTACAATACCACAAAGGGAAAGAGGATTTTTTTGTTGTGCTTCTGCCCTAATCCCATCAAAAATACAAATGAAATGCTGATTTCAACTCCACAATGTATTCTGTAATAACTGTCAGATATCCTGACAACACATTACTGCACATCAGTTTTGCAAATATTTTATATCTGTAAATATCTTAGTATTTGCATAAATACTTACACTTTTTAAGAGATCAGGAGGGTGAGTTAAACGTAGTGTAGCAAGTTAAAAATGCTAATATTTCTTAGGTGGTAGTGCAGCTTCATATCTGCAGCTGTTGATGTTGTTGTTATAATAACATCTGTTAGATGTGCAGTATTTGCATTCTGAGGATCAGAACAGCATTTGTTGTTTATGTTCTTGTTGTTTTTCTCTTAATGACACTCCCAAACATGTTATTGAGTATAAGGCTGAGTTCTTGTTTTAGCCAAATGTGTGGAAACACCTGACCAAAGAACAGAACTATGGAGGGATAGCGTGTTGCTTTAGAAATTAAAAACAACATTTTTCCATTTCTCAACTAATTAGTAAAACATTTGTATTATAAATGTACAATTGAATATACAACACAAGCTTTCTCTGGATTACTTAAAGGTTGATCACTTCCTCCAAAATGGTGCTAATCATAACACACAGAGGATTTTGGTTGACTAGAGTTGCCACATTTCTTTGAGTTGCAGTGTCTACTTTGGAGACAACAATCTACGTATCGATTGCCTGATCCAAATTATAGCTCACTAATTCAACCTCTGCTAATATTATATACTTTCACGTGGGTGGATATTTGTTGCTTTCAATAGTAAAGTAGTAGTAAAGCATTTTACTACGTCTATAACTAGTGGAGTGGCAATATCCACTGATCACGATTGAATATCTCACCCCGTGATGTGTTGACTTTTTCTGTATCCTGGCCCATACCAGTGTTGCTTCACATAAAGCAAAATAGGGCAGAATTATTTTAGTTTTACGCTTGTTCATAAGTGTGTGTGTATGCAGATTAATTACATTACACTCCATAATTCATATTCCCTCTGATTTATCAAAACCTGAACTAATAACTGTGTATAGAAAGTTGTTCCATGACTATGTTCTTATGTTGTAAGATAACTTTTTCATCCCACTTTTGCTTTCAAATATGCCCAAATGTGAACATGTGGATATTCCCTGTGTCTTTTTTTTATTTTAGCCATGCTAGTGGTATGGTTTGAGTGATGGTGATTTTAGTTAGTCGTTTAGTCAGTTCACCTCTCAGTCCAGACTAAAATAAAGATGGATTGTCATGAAATCTTGTACAGACCTTCATTGTCCCCAGAGGCTTAATCCTACTGTCTTTGGTGACGTCAGTGCCATTATCAGGTCAAATGTATCCAATGGTTTGGTCAACTTCTGCTGCCTATAATGTTTCTTTCATTAAGAAAAGCAAATCATGAATCTCAATCAACTCACACAGGCAAGAATAATCATGACCTTTTTTTTTTTCTTTTTTTTTAAGAAAATAATCAGAATGTTTTATCAAATTGTTGTTTAAAAGAATTGTAATACTGTAAAAAAAAAAAAGGTTTCTCAATGCTCCTATAACATCATTAATATTTTTATAATAAGTTTGGTTAAAAGTAATGATTGTTGACTTTAACCACAACATGATTGTTGTTTCAAACTGATATGAAAATAGTCTTGCAAAAAAACAAACACTAGCTTTATAATAGTATATTTTATATTATCAGATTAAAACCAAACACAAAGACATTGTCAGTGTGTTAGTGTGCAGTTACAAATTGTATAGGTGATATACTGTATATCCACTGTATGTTACGTGAGGTGTGCTTGATCACCAGGTGTACTGGTCACATTTATCACAAACAATATAAATACAATAAAAACCCTTTAATGCCCGAAAATCTGATTTGTTGATACACATACATTTTTACTGTGGTCAGCAGAGGAGAGAAACCGAAGCAAGTATCCATTACAATTACCTTTTTACAGTTTTTCGCAATAACTTAGTGAGTTCTGTGATCGCTACATACAGAGCCAGATTAATGTGGATATGGAGTTAAAACGTTTTTTGCAACTGAATGATTTAGTAAAGTAAATCGACACACCCTGCAGATGATTCTGGTGCCAGAAACTACTGCCAGGACGTTTTCTGTTGGGAAACATGTTGGTTGCAAAGATCATTTTTACACAACCCACTCACCAGACAGACCGTGGATTTTGAGCGATTTCTTAAAAGCCAAGATTACATTTTTGTGACGAGATTTGTTCACCGCCAAAGTTATTCAAAATATTATTTCTGTCATATCTTCACATGGTTAAGGTTTAGTGATTTTTCGCCAATTCAAGCTTCATGGTTGAGATTATGGAGGGACAGAAGTCTTGGCAAATCACCTCTATGGTTAAGATTCAATAAAATGTTTATGGTCACCATCAAACTGTTTTACTCATCATCCCACATATCCAACGATTTTTAATTAACATTGTTTCCAGTGTTTACAAGATACAGCATTTTGGATTGTGATGCATTTGAGAGGAACAAACTATGCTGTAGTTTTGTAATTGATAAGATTAGCTGTAATCTCATATTGCCAGTATTCATCCCTTCTCTCCTTCTTTGAATAATATATTTCAACATATTTGGCAATGTTTCAATTCAACACTTGGTGCTTGTAAACTGTTAATGTACAAGTACTGCTGTTTACCATACATGGCTTAAACCTAAGCAAAACTTATATGACCAATTTAAAAATGGTTATTATTACTTGGGTGCGACAGGACAATAATTTGTTTTTAAATGTTATAACATAGTGGTTTCACAAGTTAAGTTCAACGTTTCTTGTTAAAAACGGGATTCTTCCGCTTGCTTTTGACGGTTGACAATAAATTGTTTAAATTTAAAGCATGGAAAGAATACACCAAGTAATCCCCACCCATGAACCAATCCCTTTAAAAAGCCTCAGGTGGTCCTCTTTGCAGATAAGAGTTGGTAGAATGTGATACATGACTCCCTGTATGCATGTGTAAAGATTCAATAATACTTCATCCATGGCTTTTCTCTCTGTCAACTTGAGCAAGGGAAATATCATTAGGACAGGTTTGCCAGGGATACATTTTGCTGCCTTGGGATGTTACAAACCATTAACATCAAGCAAAGACGTATCACTTTTCCAGGACGGAGTATTGCATGTGAAAGGCTACACTCACCTCACTGGATCCCAGTGGATATTAAGCTAACAGTTCTGGATTCCAGTGGGCATCTTAGCAAAGAGATCCTCTTTATTACACTGTAAGTCAATGGCACAAATATGATCTGGGTGAAGGGAAGCCTCTTAAAGGAATCAACCCAGCAGCATTGTTGGAAGTGGTGCAGCTTCTCTACAACTGCATGTAATTGGCAGATTCTTTACACTGTATTGTGTACGCTGACAGGTTTGTGATTTGTTTGCAATTCATGGGTGTCTAATTGATTAAGATTAAAAGTGGACGGTTTGTCTGGCTGCTGAAGGAAATTCCTGGCTGATTTGTATTTGCTGTGCCCCTCCTTTTTTAAGTACAAGAAGACCCTCTTACGACACACCTAACATGAGCCAAAACAGGCCACATGCTGGTTTGCATTCTGGTTCACATGCACTGCATGACACAGCAGCTGAATAAAGCCATCACTTACTCTCTGAACAACTGGGCTCGTGGCTGTCTGTTGCAGCAGTCCTACCATTTTTGTATAAAGTCAAGAACTCCTGTGGAACATATTCTGCCACTACTGTTATTCTCCAAAGTATAAATAAGTGGATCATATATCTTATGCATTGAATGTTAATTAGGTCATCTTTAAGTTGTGCTGCAAAAATGTTATGACATACCTGTTTCATTTTTCTGTTTTCATTTTGTGATGTTAGTATAATTGAATGGACAAAATCCCTGAAACTCTTACTTGTTTTAATTCAACCATAATGTAAAAGGTAGACATGAAGTGGGTTTAATAACAAAGGAAAATATTATGTCAAAGTCAGAGAAGTGGTTTTATTTTCTGCTGCAAGCTAAAGCTAAACTACAAAGTACAAGCACTGAATTCTGTCCTACTTCACTTGCTTTGATAGTGGACCACCATGTTATAAATAATGTATTAAAGGATTTACAATGCAGAGAAAGAGAGCTGCTTTCAGAGGAATGAAAGTTCCTTTACCAGTGCGTGAAAAAAACATGTTAACTCTTTGCCGCCCAGACCCAATCTGGGTTATAAAAGACTTCATATATTTTCTTTTGTATTGTCCAGGTTAAGAGAGTGTTTGGTTTCCTTTTTACAGTTTGTGGTAGCTTATTTTTTCTGCCAAAAGGTGTTTGAGGCCTACTGGGACCACTTAAAAGTTTATGCAGAGCACTAGCCAAGTTGGACAAAAAAGCCTTGAAGTATACACACACTGGCCCCTTTCTCAGAACCTCTCAGCTCTGGCTAGGGGGAGTGTTGTTGGTTTATGAGAGGGAAAATAGCCCCAGCCTTCTGCAAAAGTGAAATGGGATTAAGGCCTTTGTTCGGCCCACAATGGTGAGGGGAATTAGCAATAGTTGTAGGCACTTAGAAGAGCTCTCACACAGAAGCTTATCCCAGATTTTGCACAATAATCATTTGAATATCAACAGTGTTTTGCAACTACAGCGCTAATGTATAAACTTCTCTCTTTTAGATATCGAAATCCCCAAAAGGATTTTTTACCAATGGCCACATCGCAAATATTCACGCTCTTTATGAAGAATATAATATTTTGGAGAACTAATGGACTTTGTGTAGCCAAAAACCACATTGCATTTTAGAGGTTGGGAGGATGAGTTGAGTCTGGGGTAGAAGATTTTAACGTTTATTTTACTTACGCAAGCTTTGAAATGTCTTTGTTGACTTAAAATGTCAGTAAACACATGTATGATTTAAATGCGAAATAATACATTGTTTATCCATAAGATCTAATGATAAACCAAAAATTACAGATTAATAGAACAATTGGAGCCTTTATACCTTAACAAATGTCAAACTTTACTAACCTTTTACTGACAAATGTATTGCAAAATGCAATATTTTTACTGCTGACTTTCTGTTTATAAAAACAGCTTTACAACAAGATTCAATTCAATCTTAAGTGTAGGTTGTATGACAGAACAACATTAATGTACATTCAGCCTACCTTTCCTGACTCAGTTTGAGCTTCTAAATATATAAACATATAGAATAGTGTTTTGATCATATTACTCGGTTTGTCTGCAGACTTATCTGGGATCATGCGGATCCACTGAGGAGCGTACCTCTCACAGAGGAGGAATAACTCAGAGCTTCTGCCTCAGTTGAGTCTCACAAGACTGGCTTCAAGAAGTGTGATGGCCTCAGTTTTTTTTTGCCCACACAGTGAAAACGTATTGTCCAAATCACAAAACATTGAGTGAGATCAGCAGACTTGTCAAGAGGCCCTGGCTTGAATATGAATGATGAGAAGAGCAGGGTGGTCCTAGTGCTGTTTTGGTGTAAGGCAGGTGAAAATAAGCTCAACTGTCCCTGCCAGCTGCACATCGCTAAACCAGAAATAGAGCAGAGTTTACCAAATTAAAAAAGAGAGCTGTTTTTATGTAAATTAACACAAGAACTAGACCAGAATGATCTGCAGACATTGGTGTAATTGTCAAGATGTATTGACTTCTCTGGTATGATTACAACATTTTCAGCTCCAAGATGTAATCATAACACCATCTTCCTCAAATGTCATACTTTAGGTAAACTGCAAGTAGTCATTCTGAAATGAAAAAGGCTAAAGGTGGTTTTCAGTGTGAAGCCACGCATGCATTTTCTGTCAAAACTATGAAATTAAGACATAACACCTCCCCTTCTTTCCTGTCCTTAACACATGCACGCACGCTAGTTCAATTCACTCGAGTGTCTGCATAGTTTCTGCATTCAACTGGATACAATGATGCACAAGATGAATAAAGTTATCTCTGCTGCTGAATGGGATGTTGCTGGTGGGAGGGAACAGGGAGGGTCCCTATACGCCTGAGCTGAAAGGAGCTCAGCTTTGAGGGCCAGTGCTGCAGGGGTCAGGGCCCAGCTGCTTTTAGGGGTGAAAGGGACACCAGCGGGCTGGACTGACTCAAGAAACCGAACAAAACCAATCGTGTCTAATAAAGACATCCCAGATTGGACGTTGACAGATCCCTTCCCCAAGTTGCTGAACACACTTCACACATTCAAACTTTGCTCTGGTTTGTATCATGTCACAGTCAGAGTCCACTTTCACTTCTTTAAAGACTAAAATATAATCTTTAGTTTTTATTTTTATTTTGCTTAATTGTTTTGGGGGTCTGAAATCAACATTTCTACACAGGTAGGATCTTTTTTTTTTTTTATCATTTTATGGAACCAGGAATTATTGTTAAACTTAAAAGTGATATTTATTATCATATAAGGTAACTTCAAAAATAACAACTATTTGTCAAATCCCTCTTTATGTATGATGTATTATTTATTAGTCACTTTCAGTATCTAAATGATTTGTTCAACACTCAGATTCACACTATCATTATCAGAAGGATATGATGTTTCTTTCATATATTAGTCTTTGTGTTATGTGTTGAAGTGTGTTGGTGAAACCACTGCTTTTAAAGTGGATGTTGATGGTTACACTTACTTTGAAATTGCTGTGTTGATGCTTCTATTTGACTATCATTTAGAAATATATATATACAGTATATTAGGCCTTACCTCATTTCAAAGGGTGCAGAAATTCAGTAAGTTTGAATTTGTGGGGGGTAAGTAGGATAATAATCAGGCCACATTATAAGGAATTGATGGTTCATTTTCCCTGTCAGCAGTAGCAGAGCTTTGCCCAGCGATGTGCCGACCTGTGCAGATGGGGTTCAAAGCCAATTTCCATGTTAAAAACTCCTCACAGCTCAGAAATCCCTCTGACTGACTCTTGTTGATCAGAGAATGTGACAAGCCTGTCTCTTAAAACAGGTCTGCTCATGTAAGTAGATGGAAGTGCTCAAATGTACAACAAACAGTCTGTCCGCGTTTGAGTGAAGTATTAGTGTTGTTTTCATGCATAGCCAGAGGCAATGACATAAAGACAAAAGATAGCTCTGGACTGTGCTGTCAAAATGGAAAATATGGCCCATTATATGTGTCATACAGTAATTACACAAACTGTAAAAAGTAGTCCTTTCCATTTTTTAAAAAGGTTTTATTCTCCCTTTCATCAAATGCATGTCAAGTGTCGTTACAAAGCTTTAATTCTTGCCAGAAAATCAGTTCAACCATTCATCATCAGCTCACATTTAAATTTTCCTTCAGGCTGTTTTTTTTTTTTTTTTTGTGTGTATGTGCCGGGTTTACTCAGAGAAGGAAAATCTGTGAGGAGAATAAAGGGATCATTGGGATGGCGGGAATTTGTTTGATGAGTTATGAGATGAACCAATTTCTTTTTTTAAGGAGAAAAATACATCTGCCAAGTATGATCCTCTGTGTCCCGAGCACGGCAGCTTTACGCCACCCTTTATCTTGCTGTCGAATGCTGAATGCTGTGTGTTTGCACGCATGCACGGACACAGCACTTGTAGTGTGCAACGTGCAGGGAAGGACAGTTTTACTTGTAAGTTCTGCACATAATTAACATGTCCCAGAATGGGCTTCTTTTTTTTTTGGGTAAAGCCATCTATCTTAATTGCAATCACATATACTTCAAGAAGAGAGGCAACTGGAGAACAGTCTCATTTTTTCCACTTTGTTCTTTGTTCACTGTTATCACACGACTCTGTGTAATGGTGTCTGTGCTATAAGCTGCTATCCTGCTGCACTGTGCTGGATATATTATATCCATTGAAATGCCTGCTGGCTGCAGAGTATTAGGTATGGTGAAAACACAATCTTGGTGGGGTCTGTGCGACTAACAATAGATAGAGGCATGATGACTTATTAAACACAGCCAACCGGCAGCATGGCTTTTCTCATTACCTTTTCAATTCCCAGCCTATAAAGCCTATGGGTCTGGTGACAAAACTCTTGCCATGTAATTCTCTCTCTGGCTGCTTTCATCAGCCGATTTCGTGGAGAAATATGAAGCAGATTTTATCGCACTCTATAAATTCACAAAAGGCCCTCAAGTTGCCCCCATGGAAGACATACCTCATCTCTGCGATGAGCCACCACTATTGCTGATCCTGAGCATTTGATAACAGTACCTCTCCTTTTTAATGATTTGACAGGCGTCTGACATGAGCCCTATGGACACAGCATTTTTTAATACACTTTTCTTTGCTTGTTTACACCAACCTCGTCAGATGAAAGAACATATCTATCATCTCTTTCTCTTTCAATAGGTGATATATATGAAAAACCTTCAGCAGCTTTCTGATTGTATCAATTGTAAACCATTGTTGCACACAAAAAGGTTTTGCAGTTGTCAAAAATAGTGAACACTTTGATTTTATAACTTCAGGTATTTACATTTTTAAAATAAAATGTAAAAATTCATGTTACTTTAATTTCCTCAACACACACAAATCTCATCCAGAGTGCTCCAAAAGCCTTTTTCCTGTAGAAATGGTTTTATTAATACTGATAAATAATTAGATTTACAATTTACAGCCGTCAAGTTTCTTGTAAATAACAAAATGACATATTACACCAACTACAAATTAGTTTTAGGTGAACCAGAAGAAAATAAGCAATAATAAGACAGTTGCTGTCACATATTGTTAGGTTGTATGTGTTTGAATTTGCTTCTGTTTTTACCCAGTTGTGCTTATTTTCCTCTCATCTAATTCTCTCATGTGGATTCTGGCACATTTGCAGTATTCTGGCATACAGCAGGGATTGTTTCCTTTGAAATGTTTTGACTATGGTGTCATTTAAAAAAACTTTCATCATGCATGGGTACCTAATCAATTGAAATTCAGCTGCCTTAGCCCCAAGCTCTGGTGTAACTTAGACCAGCTTTCATCAGCTCAGCCCTTTTAAAAATAGAAATCCTGCTATGAAGGTTTGTTCAGTTTCAAACAGATCTTCAGCTTCTCCACTATGTTGTGATGGCATTTAAAGTGCTGCAAACTAAACTTTATGTACAATTATTTTATTTACAGGATTTACATAATTAGCCCTGTGAGGACCTGATGTTAAAATGAGGGGAAATGTTTGTGGTTTAGAATATTTCTGCATATAATACTCCATGTGTCAGATTGCAGTTTACAAAGTCTGGGTTTGATCAGTGCATCTCTGTCCTAATTAGATTTCCTACATTATAATGTTTGATACTGCTTCAACGTTTGCTTCCCTTCTGTCAAAACATTTCTGCGAATGCTCCTTCCTGTTAACTCTTTGTGGGCCCACCTTACGTAATTATTTCATATTTGCTATCTTCACCTCCATGGGGAAAATATTATCTACAATAATCATTGTCATCATCATGATTCTCTTCGTGGTCTGTTGGCTCCAAATAAGTAATTTAGTTGTAAAGCAGCTTCATTTATTTTGCCTATTCATTTTTCTTCCTATCATATATCTAAATACAAATCTTCATTTTATAACTGACAGCTTATTACCTCTGAGCATGTGCTGATAAATTTAATTCCGATGAGTTAGCTTCCATTTTCGGATCCCATTATCCACTAATGTGGCAGCAGCGTGTGGGAGGAGAAAACTTACAGGACAAGAACTCAGGAAATAAAATGTATGTCTTTACATGGAAAAATACATTTATTTAGATCTGTATTAAATTATTATTGCTGGTTTTTTGTTAAAAAAATATATTTTATATTTTAACATTTATTTGTCAGTAATTAAGAACATTAAGGCAATCCATAGTGATTTTTGTTTGAATCATTAGGTAACAAACTTTTAGATGTTTAATTTAAGAACATTTATTTTAGAATGATTAAAAACAACTCTAATTTATAAATGTCTGTATTATTTTAAGTGACTTTGAGGTGAATTTCTTTTTTCAGTCAAATTGCAGTGCAGTGTCTAACTCAAGCAGAGCTGTGAGTGTTTAAAGTGTGAAGTGAGACTTCTCAGGGTGAGAGTGTTTTTTGGTTTGCATTTCAGTCCTTTCAGAAACACAGGTCCCTTTATAAACATATACCTTCTTAGAGAGCAGCATTATGCCACAGTTGGGTCTATTTTGGCGAAGTAAGGAAGTAAGTAAACAATTATTATTAGCTTTGATGTTGGCCTGAATAGCACTCAATTAACAATGTGGCTAATGAGCCCATTAAGGATGAAAGTGTTCTCAACAGGTATGAGAGGATACTGCTGTTTTTGGAGTCTCAGTTCTCAGCATTGAATGCAGCATGAATAACGGTTTTCTTTCTCTAACGCTTCAAAGGCCAAACCTCCACAGCCCAGAGAGCAGAGTTAAATAAAGGTTTGCTTGCTATTTAAAAAAAATATAGAAGGGCAAACATTTCAGCAAATCAACAAATTTTCTGTAAAAGGAGGACAAAAATAAATCATGCTGGAATTAATAAATTCTTCACACATCTCTTTCGATAAAAAAATAATCTTCTTTAAAATTCCTCATACAAGAAAGCCCCAAAATCCATGTGTGTGTTTTTAACATTTCAGCTAATTTTGTTTTAATTAGATTTTAGTGAAAGTAAACACAAGCTTGCCTCAGTCTAATAGTTATTTCTCTGCAGTATAAATAGGGCTTGTCTGTCGCTAAGAAAGAAAAAACTGAAAGAAAGAAAAACTGAAAGAAAGACTGTGAGGCTTTCTGCAGCCCCAGCGTTTCTCTGAAGGACTTCCCACTGAAACGCAGTGAAAGCCTCACGCGTGGATTATTTCCACATTATTTGCTGCTGGATTCCAAAAGTTCCTGTTAACTAGCAACAAAAAATCTTTTATCCTCTCATTGGTTTCATATCGAGGGAACTAATTTTCTCATGGCTATTTCAATATTTTAAAATAAATAAATAAATACAGTTAAAATCTTGAAACACATTTCCTTGTTGTGGCAACATTGTGAGATGTTATTTATAGAGGGCAAATCTTTTCATTCTCTGCAGTCGAGCACTAATCTAACTCCTTATGAAAATCAGCCTTTTAGTTTTATGCAGGTGGAAATTATTTTTAAAAGGAACACAGCATAAAAAAGGACAAGAAATATTTTTAAATCAGCCGAGGTGCACAAAATAAATGGCTATAAGTGAAGCAAACGATTTAACAGTGTGTTGAATGAATTTATCTATTTGTAAAAGCTGCATGTCTGCAGAAGTTTCAGAATGTTATCAGCAGTTTCAGCTCAAGAATAGCTTGAGGTGTTTTGAGTGTAAATCCGTCTAAAGCTGCCAGCACTGACATACACAGCATATGCTAAATACAGATAAGAGTATTTTTAATAGATCTGCAAAAAAAGTCTCCCCACATCGCTCAATGGATGTGCTTTGAATGTAGTTGATAAGTTGGCTTAAGCTGAATGCTGTATCCCAACGCAACATTGTGCTACGTGGTGAGCCCATCACAAACTAGCCTTCCAGTAAAGACCACTTCCAGGGGGGGGGATTATAGAAAAGCCTTCGAGATCAGCTTCATGTCTTACTAGAGTTTCTGATTATAAATAGTGCTATGTTAAAGGAAAAAATAGCCATAGCCAAGGATCATATGGAAAAATATCTTTAAGCTATTTATTTACCTACAATGTCAAACTAAAAAGAAGGAGAGATTTGAGGGACATTTTTCTAAATATCCTTAAAATAGGATTTTGTTCGCTTTAGTTTAAAATTCCTCTACTTTTTATTGTTTGGATTACATATTTATTTATTTAAAGCAGGGAAACACAAATAAGAAGGAAAATGCAATGTGAAACTGCAGAAAAAGATCGAAAAGAAATACGTTTTATATTATCTCCATGATCTTCACATAGTCAGTGTGTAGTCCAATCTGTTCTGTATTAATTTATGTCGACACTCCCAGTTGGCTGAACTCAGGTCATGAACTTTGCCTCCTATTATTTTAAATGTGAGAAGGGTTTCAGTTTCCTCCAGTCGTATTTATTTAAAACAATTTGTTTCTTGGAATTCATATACAAATTCAGAATAAAACTTGAGATGATGACTTTTTCAAAGTTTATCATGTAATACAACTACATGTGATGGATGGATGGATGGATGGATGGATGGATGGATGGATGGATGGATGGATGGATGGATGGATGGATGGATGGATGGATAGATGGATAGATGGATAGATGGATGGATGGATAGATAGATAGATAGATAGATAGATAGATAGATAGATAGATAGATAGATAGATAGATAGATAGATAGATAGTTTGATAGATCTCCTCAGGTCATCTGATTATGTGACTGAAGAAATGAGAGGGGCAGATAAGCCTCTTTTATGCTTCCAAGCCACTTAAAGAGCTGAAGCACCAGCTTCTGTTGCTACACTGCTAGAGAAGAAAGCAAGTCATTTGTGTACTACAAAATGGCTTCTCTCTAAAATGTGTTTCCCCAAATCCAAAATATACTGCACGCTCTGACTCAAAGGGCTTTGATAGGTAATTTATTGAAAAGTAATTTAGGAAAGCAGGGTCACTTTCACTGAGTATTAGTTGTGATATTTTTGTAAAATGACAGTAATATTCTATCCAAAATGAATCTACACTGGGTGCTTGGTTTGATTTTATAATAATTTATTTTTACTTTAACTCTAATTAAGCTGTTTCAATTATTTTCATTATAATGAAACATTTTCTTAATATGTCAAAATTCTGAACGTCACAGTAAATGTTTGTTCATGCAAAATCTTTATTGGCTTGACTTTTGCAAAGCAAAGAAAACAGAATCTAAAATTGTGTTTTATTCAGTGATATGGAAATATCTTGGAGTGTCACGAGGGCATCTCTTCCCTGGCTTCTTAATAAGGTATTTCTATAGGCCTCTACTGTAATATATTTCCCCAATAAAGCAATTCCAAAGCCACCCTGGCCTTTTGACCAGCACTGAGAGCGTGGAAAGCAGCAGGCCGCCTTTGCTAACTAGGCTTACTCTCTAATATTAGATACCTGTCCCCTGGCTTTTCAGAGGGGGGCTTAGCAGTTGATATTTTCATTTGGTCCTGCCAAGATGCGACACCCCCGCTTTAATCTTGTGTTTGACGTTAAGCGCTCTGTTCATGAAAAGTCTGGATGAACTTCAACCTTAGGGTGGTGCTGTCATACAAAAATGATGTGGTGGGGGAGTGAAACTGGCTGCTCTATCCTTGACCTCTCCCATTGGCCTGCCAAAGTCTTTCCCCTGCCCTTCTTAATCAGGTGGGACCCTTTCCTTTTAGAGTGGAAGATGGTATATTCTCAGCATCCAGCTGCGTCTTTTATAGAAACTGGCACAGATGTCCACAGATGAAGACATGGTGGACAAATTGTGATGGAAGAGACGTTGCTGCTTTGTGATTTTTAAGGGGAATCTTCAGAAGTCCATACAGAAAAATGGATTATTCAACATTTAAACACATAAATGAAACAATTTCGATTTCTAGAGACACAACCATGAATGTTTTTTTGTGATACCTTCATTTTCCAATCAAAAAACATTTGTTACAACATTCATTAACAAGAATAACTAAAGACATCATTTGAAAGATATTCTTAGTATGCAGGTTAAATGCTCTGAGTTTAAAACGGAGTTCACTGTGTTTGTTGAGAGGCAATTACCTTTCACCATTTCATGTGAGCAGGAGGACATCAGGATACATCAGCAGGTATTAAGCATGCTTCAAGATTTGAGAAGGAAGACAAAGCAGGAGTAGACTAATGAGTTTCTCATGATGAGAAACTAGCTACTTATTCTGCCGCAGGTATGGTGCTCTGCTTCCATGTTAGCATTTATCGTGATGTTGAGGACAAACAAGCCACTTCTCTGCAATCGTTAAGATGAGTTTCCCTACTGATTGATGTGTGGAATCAATTGCTCCCCATAGCATCCATGTCAGTCTATTACCACACAGCCTGGTAATGATAGGCTGTTCTTCACAAGATTATAGAGCTCTGTCACAAAGCAACAAAGACTGGCTTCCCTGTGTCTGACCTGAGCTGCTATAATTGAGAATAGCTTCATTTTTACTATGTAAGTAAACAGAAAAATAGGATGTTGATGGAAGGATGTCTTTTTTATACATTTTAAGTAGTGATTTTTTTTTTACGCTGTAATGCGATGAATTGTTAATATGATTGAATTGCTGACGAAATGTGTGAAAATCATGTATGTTGTATTCTCAATTTTCCCTTAAGAGTTTTTTCTGATTATATACATTGGAAATATTTCAAAGCATATCTCTGAAAAGAATTGGAGTCAGAGTCCACGCTTTCCAATGCAAACATATTTGAAGTCATCAAAACAACAGGTGTTTTCTCCTCGAAATACCCCTCTGTGTAACTGTCCTTTTTTTTGTCCTATGAATGCACCACAGCTCTCTTTCTGCCAAACTGACTACCATCCAACCCAGATAGTGCCAGCAGCATTGCAACTCATTTAGTTTGTGGCCCAGAGATGTAGCACACAGCCCTGATCCTGATTACACATGATCAAAGATGGCTTCTTCAACAGTTTGATTACATATTTGAATAAAATCGACATGCCTGTGTTCCTCTGAAACGACTAATTGAATAAACTTATGAGTTTTATAATGGGTTAATACAACAATTGGCTCTTTTTTTTAAAGATTGAACTCAATCATTGGGGTAGGACTACAGTATATGCTGCATTTAATTACCTACAGTGACATTTGAGTATCCGAAAATATGGCGCATATCAAGTGATTTCCTGCCCTAAGTAATATTATTCCGTACAGTTGGAGTTGGAAAAAGATGACATGAGAACTTCAGTCAAAACAAAAGGCACGAGCTAATGAGACTGGTTAGTGATTCAAATTTATGGAAATGTTATTAATTACAGACACCTATCTTTCATCTGTACCATTTAGTAGTAAAGTAATTAAAACCAACAATGACAGTCCTAGTAGTGGAAAAAGCAAACAAGATCAAAGAAAGCAGAGCAGTCATGAGAAAGTCCCGAATAGACTGAACTAGGGTTGGCCGTGGGCAACCGGGCCTCATTAAAGTCAGACTGTGTTGATCAGCAATTAACCTGCTTTGTGTTGCGTTTGATTTTAAAATGGTATTATACCACTTTAAGGTTTGTGCATAATGTTTGACTTCAGGTGACCAAAACACATCATAAGAGCTGCGTTGTGGCAGGAAGAAACAACCTTTGATTGGTTGATTTGAAAGGACGATTCATTGTGAAGTTTACATAATGCAAAATAAGATTTAGCATAAAACATCTTTAGGTCGATTTATCAAGACCATGACCCACTTTAAGTCTTCACATCATAATTTGAGGACCATTTTAAAAATTTGCAAATAGAAGGAAATTAAAGTCGCAAAGGATGTTTGAGGCAAATTAAGACCTTACAATAGCTTGTGAACTGCTCACCTTCGCATGTCATTCTGGCAAATAATGCAAATACGTAGATGTTACATTTAGGTTTGAGCTGATTAAAAGTGTCTCTGATTTGATTTCTAGTTCATTTCAGGGTGGAAATGTTTTCAAACTCATGACCCTGAATATTTAGCAAACCTTTAAGTTGTTTAATGTAATTCTTGGCATTGTTCTTATGATAGTTTTAAAATGCTCTTTGCAACTGCAAAGTGTACAAACGCTTTCAAATGTTCTCTATCGTTTCTGTATGACATGTTCGTATTAAAGGCATGTCAAATCATGATTTTGAACCCTCTGATTGGAGGATGAGCTTTTTGCGTTAAAGTACAGTATGTAAAACAGAGCAATTGATGGAAAATTATATTTTTCTTAATTGAGCGCAGAGTTCAGTGAGGGTTTGGCAATGTTCGAATTAACCACTGCACAAGATATCTAAGTTGTTTAATTGACTGAAAACCAGAAGTGAAGATAAGCACTCAAAGCAGAGGTAGAGCAGACCACTAGAGACCCTACGCTGTATGGACAACAAATGGATGGCCCGTCTTAACTTTTATTATGAGCACTGGAGGTCATATTTAAAATGAGAGATTAGCCGCTCATCACAATATTGGTGGATTATCAACTACCTGGAATGAAAGCAACCCCTGGCTCTGGGTCGATAAGAGTTTGACTGCATTTCGAATTAATTTTCCTCAGCTTAGAGAGACGGGTCCTATCTTGCTATTGATCAGAGCGTTAATCCATAACCAAGCTCATCCTTTCCCCACGGAACGAGCTGGAAAATATAAAGCGATCACTGTGGAGGACTCTTGACTGCGTGTATAAAAACTGGAACAGACTTAGAGGTGATTAGACTTCATTATTTAAGAATACATTCCCAGACTGTTGTTTAACGTGGCAGTTCATTTTCTATTGATCTGTATGTGTTTATTGTTCTTTTTTTACAACTTTCTACCAGCATTTATTCGGCTCTGTATTCTCTTGGTCTGGGTTGTGTTTATACATGGTGATTGATTGATTTCCCCGACAGCAGGAACACTTCACACCTCAGCTGCTTTCTCTGTTTGTCTTTTCCAACAGAGGGACCTCCACAGTGGATGAAATTTAGCCCCGACCTCTGACCTTTGGGTTCAGCATTTGTCTTCAGTCCAGTGACCACAAACAACTCCTGGATTGCTGTAAATGTCAGTGCAGCGGTGTCTCCGCCCTCTCCCCTGTGAACCATAGAGCTGCACTCAACCTGCAGTTATAGGACACTTTCATGAGAGCTCCGTTATCACCATGCTGTATTTGATATCTCAGATTTCCTCCTCATGATGCCTCTATAAACTGAATGACTGTCATCAAACAAACATCAGTGAGGGTCTGTCTTTCCCTTTTTCTTTTATTAAGCTATTTAAAACCTATAATGTGATAGTTTAAGACACTTCAGGTGATGCGAAAATGTGAACGATCTTTAAGATTTAAAATGCATTTTTTTTAAGTGTGCAGAATGAGCTGCTAAAAGTGACCCATTTAGCACAGAAAGCAGCTGGAACCATCTATCATAAAGCCCAGTTATAATAGATTGTAATTCATGTTCTGAAGACATTGGCTGTAATGCATCCCATTTTGAAGCACTTTGGCTGGCCCTTCCCCCACCTATAAACACACACACTCCCTTTCTCTCCTCCCTGGGCCTCCCGAGGTTGGTGTCTCTGCGTTAGGACTCTATTGTTGCCTACTGCTGGATAATGCCCTTATTAATTGTACCTCTTTGTAAGGTGTCAGCTGTAGTCTCAGATTGAGATGGATGGATCTCTGGAGTCAGCTCCCTGGCCCTGCACAGACACTCTATCTCTGCACAACACACAGATGCAACAGTGAGTGCTGCCACACTATGACTAAAAGCTCAGATAAAACAGGCACGTTTTAATTATTCCACTAAAAAAGGAGACACGGCCCAAAACCGAAAAGCCCTTTTCTGATAATGCTAAGGTAAGCTAGCTTGTGATGTGTTTTAATGATCTGAATATCTGAGCGTACAATCCATAGCAGTGATGAAATATCTTTTTTATTGATTATTTTAGTGTGTTGCAGAAATACCGGTTAATTAGGAGGATTGAAGCCTCCGTGAGATCAACAGCCTTAACATCAAATCCTTTCCCTCTCATTAAAGGAAACAGAGTCAATTTAATTAATGCATATTAATCCCCACTGATGCTCATTTTAGCTTTAAAAAAAGCATGGCTTCTTATTCATCCATTAAAAATAAAATCAGGTTTGATCACTCTCTGAATCAACATGCACACGTTTTAATAACATTTATCACAATCTTTAGAATCATTAACTGGATTGTGGCATTACCTGTAGAAATTACGATTTATTTTGTGTTTATTTATTGATGTAAATTGGTCTAAAATAATTCATTAATATAGTCTTTCATCTCAGTGTAATCATATAGATAAGAAACATCTCAGATATATTATAGTTTTCAGTTCTCGTGTCTTAAATTAAAGTTAGATAAAATGTACAATCTTATGTGATTTGGAAATTGCCTTAAAGGGTAGGAAAGAAGTTAAACTATATGATGTTATACACCTACATCAAGATTAGGCTAATAACTACAATTTTAATTGTGTCCATATATTATCCCCTTCCAGCATCTATTCCACTGGCTTTGTGAATGTGGATGCAACTTTAACCGAGCCAATCATAAGGAACAGACAAGTAGTATGTTATAAAGAATTAGTTGATTTGAAGCACCTCTGGCGACATGTATTTATTTATTTATTTTCCCAGAAACAAACCAGCTAATAGCGACAGACACTACAGGAGCTTTTGGGATATTTGAGATATTTCTGATTACATTTTTAAACAAAGGTAAATAAACCAACTTAATTGTCTTTGTTTAATTTTTCACTTTGTGTGTTTCAATCTAGTGATTGTTCATTAAATTTCAAACGCTCTACTGCAGGAGAAGTAGACCTTCCTTCCCTGCCACTATACCTATGTGTTTAAGACCAAGGTAGCTCCTGCTTATAAAGCTCTCTTTATATTTTCCTAATCCTTCACTATGATGTTCCGTAATTGTGATAAAAAAAACATGTGGTGGTAAAATAAATTGAAGTTAAAAATAAAGATTTGCTTTTTTGTTGTCAAATTTTTATTTTGTAAAATGTTTTATTATATCCAAATATTTTAGCAAGTAAACTGAAAAAAAAATGTGTTGTAAAATAAATTGTTTTATGTCCTTAGAATGAACAAATTCCTTAACAAATTGTAGTTCTTTGAAAGCACTTTATCCACAGCTCTCCTCTGAAAACAGTACGCTAACACCACAGGCAGGAGGAGACTGAAGTAGTAACGGGGAAAAAAGCAGAGCAGAAAATGGAGATCCACTCCCTTCAGATCCCATTTAGAGAGGCCCTGCACATTTTTAAAGTGTCAATTGTTTTTGTCTCTTGAAGTGTAGATGGAATGTTTGAATTCCAGTATTAACTGTAGTGCCTGCTGAGTTAAATTATGGTCCCTGGGCTGTGGGGTGGGAGTAATCAATAAGAATACACGAGGCAGTGTGTAATGTGTCTGCTCCTAGCAGCAGGGACACTGTCCCCCTTACCCTGTCCCCCAGCAGGTTAGATAAATATGATACTGAAACAGGGCACACTGGATTATATGATATCAATGTAGAATCAGGGAAGTGCTATTACACTCCCCTAGCCCACTGTGAGTACTATTGACAAGGTTGGCTTTGAACACGGTAGTGTATTTCTTTCCCTCTCTCGCTTTCCCTCTCTTCCCTTTTTTTCATCCCTCTCTCTTTTTCTCTCTGCATAATATGAAGAACCGCAGGAGGAAAGGGATCTTTATTTCACTTAGCTTTGATTAAACTGGCAATTTTATGCCCATGCCTTGAAGTTCTGTGTGTTGCACCCACAAGTTAATCTGTGCAGGGCATGCTGTGATCATAATTTCTAAATTTCCAGATGCTTCTTTGCATAAAGATCCAATACCATAATGTTAAATCAATATGCGATTGATCTGATTTTTAACATTTTCCTATTGATAACTGGATCTGTTCTCTGTGTCATGTTGACCCCCTGAAATGTCCTCCCAATTAACCGGTGTGCCGATGTTGTTGTTCTTCAGCGTACTAGTTGCTCATACAGTAACCTCATATCACTGATCTACTCCCACTATTGATTAGCTCTCCCTCCTCCTGGTGAAAGGATCAAACCTGGCATGTCTAAAAGGCCATTATCAGCCTCCACTTCAGATAACCTGCCACAACCTGATACAGCCCCTCTCACAGGTCGCAACCTCACTGCCCTCTCCAGCCATCTCCCCCCCACCATCATTATCATTCTTCTGTTAAATGACATACAGGTCAAGAAAACTGCACCATGTTGATGTCTCACATGTGAATAATCCATGCATCCTTTGCAAAATGTCATGCTACTGGTTTATCAGGTATATCTGAACCGAAGCCTCAGGTCAGTATAATAAAGACAGTCTAAGAAGCAACACTTTCTTTTGATTCAATTTAATTTACCGTAGGTGTTCTTGAATTTTATTACACAGTGATGTTTTTGAAAAAGTGTCAGCTCCTAAATATTGGCACAGTTTATAAAGCATTCTTTCTAGAAAAAAAAACTAGTTGCAGACAAATTCAATTAAAGGTTTATCGTGGCAACCCCCAGTCTTCATTCATGTTCACTTAATTTAGACATTCAGTCATTCCTTTATTTCAATTAAAAACAGAACAAGTGTGCTGGGGTTTGGATTTGTTGCACTATTACTCTTTCCAAAGTGCTTTTTTTTATATTATTCTAAGAGGAATCTAGATTTAAAGCATTTTTTTTTAGGCCAGGTATTAGTCACATAGTGGTTGCTTTCACACAAAAGATTTGGCAGAAGCTAATTTGCATAAGGTCAGAGTCAAGCTCCTGATGGAAGTTGTGCAGCATCCCTGTCTCTTAGCAACACTCTTTCTCTCTTGGTGTCTGTGTTAAATTGTGTGGTCCTTGGCACTCATCTTTCACCAAGAAAATTCATAATAAATGCCACCCGACAACCTGCATTTCTCACTGAGAGACACTCCTTACTTCCCTCTTGGGTTGCTATACTTTTTCACTGGAATTAAAACCAGCACAGTGTTTAATGGCACAGCGGAGGAGAATGTCACCGCTGTGTGTTCACTCTCGCTCAGATATGCAGCGACTTTGGTTTTAGGGGGGATAAACATGTTTATTAAGAATTGTGCCAAGATTGGAGGCAAATTAGCAGGTAATTGGAGACACCTGCAAAACAAAGGGGAGGATGGAGAGGTGTTAGTGTGGAGAGTGATCAAGGAAGAGATTGGGCTTCTGGCCTGGCCTCCACCCATTTATTGGTGGGGTAGGTATTTAAAAAGAGGGGATTTGGTATGTTGAGAAAATGACTTTTGTCCTCTTCCATGGTGACAGCATCCAGATGCTGCCAAGAGATGTTAATAGAGGGTCAATTTTTGGACAATAGTATCCATCACTGCTTTCACCACTGCCTCCATCCTCTACACCGAACGCTTTCTCTGGTTAAAAGAAGAGATGTGCTCCAATTACTGTTTTTGGCAAAGGCAGCCAGCCATAAACTATCCTGTAATTATCCTCTACTTGTGATTTCTATCATCTTGGTCACCTTGGTCACATGTGGTCTTGTCCCAGCACATTTAAACTTTCTGTGACAGGTCAAACCCATACACGTTTATCGACCACACATCCTGCTCCTCTTTTGTCATCGCGCATTTCTTCGTTGTCCACGTAGTGCTAGTCGGCAACATCCAAGTCCTGACAGGTGCTGGGTGGACATTAAACCTGCTGTTTTCTGTTTCCATGTGCGCCGTGTTTCACGACTCATGTCCAAGCAGAGTCTGGCTGTGAGGAGCTCTGCCTGAGGAAATGTCTTATTTCAGCTCTCCCTGCTGCTGCACCCAGACACACATGCGCTGCAAACTGGCTCCTTCACTGCAATAATGAAAAAGAAAGATGATAACAACAACAATAATAATAATAATAATAATAAATAAATTACACCATTTACAATAATAATGCATTATTATTATTATTATAAATTGTATAATTTGTATTATTATTATTATTATAGTACATTATTTTATTATTGCATTTTTTTTTCTTGCCAGGTTTAGTCCTGTTAGATTAAGATTGCATATTTTTAAATATGATATACACAAAATTTCATTTAAATGGTAAAGCTGTATCACCTGGACAATTTATTCAAGCCGATCACATTCACATCTGATACCTCCTGATGTTGATTATAAAAAACTATTACTAAAAGTAAATGTGGAGATGTCTAAATGTATTTATTTCTACCTTTGTGTGGTTCAAATGATTAGGATAATTGTAATAAATATTTGTTTTATATTTAAATTATTTCCTCATCCATTGGGTAAATCGACAAAATCTCCTTTCAACACGGCTTCTTACTATTCGTTGGTCTATATTGTATACACGTGTTTCGCCATGTCGACAAGGAAAGCCCCTGTGTTTATCCCACGCGCTATGCCGCTGTGTGCGCGACATCAGTGAACGCGCAGCTTTCTCTTCTGTGTGCTGCCAGAGGTCGGACACTTCTGTCGCACGGCTTTAGTGACTTCAGTAAAACCAAACGACTAATTGTCATCCTTTAATTGCGACTTAATTTGATCCATCGTGCAAAGCTGTGTAAAATTGTCCCAACATGAATTGTTGCAAATAACAATCCTTTAGTGAGGCGTATTGATTGATTCAAGAGAGAGGGGGAAGCACCTGCCTCTATCTGTCCATCTCGGGATCATGGACACACCAAGTATGTCTAATTTCTGAGACATTCAGCTGGGATGTGTCTCAATTGGGACTGAGATCAGGGCTGTGATTGTCTATTGGGTTGGATTGGGTTGCTCAGTGCAATTCTGGGAACTTTTATTGCAATCCGCAGATTGTAATGATGGAGAGCCCTCGATGTGGCAGCACTGATTACATCAGCCAGTCTCTACCTTTCATCGCAGGTAGTCAATCTGTGCGCACCGCACAAACAGCTACAGCCTCTATACGTATGTGTCTGTTCATATAGGCACGGACTCTCCCTCACACACGGTCACATTGACAATAGTTTTCATTACGCTCATGTGTTCATTCATTAATTGATCTTAGTAGTTAATTATAAAAGTAGCTTTATAAATACTCAAATCTTTATGGAATGAGTTAAAGTAATTTTTTCGTTTCCTATTGGCTGCTGTGAAATGTTATAATTAGCTAGGAATAAACCATACACTTTTTTTCTGCAAATCAGCAGGCTCTTCCTCGCTAGTTGCTAAATAATATCTGCATTTAAAGTCACCACTGAAGGAAGTATTCAGTACCTAATATTCACAAAAAGCTGCAATACTGTGTTATAACAAATACTACAAGTAGTATTCCTGCATTCAAATATGTTGTACTGTTATTGGGATTCACTAATCAAAAGCTAATTAGTTTGAATAATATTATTATACTGTATACTGTATATTATCATAATTATTATTATGATGCATAAATATTTATTTATTTTGCTGTTGTAGTTAGTCGAGATGAGCTAATTTTAATAATTTTAAAGACTTGTTGGGAAGTTTGCTCTGTGAAACTGCATCTTATTTATTTTGTATTTGGAAATTCTTACTGCAGGTGTAGTGACAGCTGTCGTGGTAAAAGAAAAACAATGTACATTAGCTATAATTGCATCCAAAGACATAATGTTATTACATGTTCTGAGTTCATTTCAACCACTGCCCCATGTAATTTCTTTGTCATCACTGTGTGCATGTAAACGCTTTAAAAATTATTATTAATTGTTCCATCTTTGTATCACCTGCTTATTTGTGTGTGTTTCTTTCTTTCTTTTTTCTTTTTTGTAGATATAAGCAAGGACTTCACAGACTTCCAGAGCCACTTACCAGAGGTGGATAAAGTATTCAGATCTTCCTATAGAAAAGCAAGACATCAATGCAAAGATACTCCACTGCACGTTACAGTCCTAAACTGAAGTAAAAGTATCAGTAAAACCAGTAAAATAAACATAAATGAAAATTCACAATAGCCCCTTGGGGAGTGCTGCATTACTTTATAGTGTATCAAAGTTTATCATTTATTATTGGATTCTTATTGCTGATACATTCAAACTGCAGCATTTCTATGTTGTTGATTTCATTTTAAGCTGTCGTTTTTTCTTTTACAGTGCAGCATGTTATATAAATTCAAATGTAAAATCAACATCTGCAAGAAACTTTATAGCTTTCAAATACATGTAAAAAAAACAGATGATGGTATACAAGTAGCTCAAAATTGCATTTAATTACACTGACTGAGTAGATGTAGTTAGTTACTCCCCACCACTGCTGCTGACAATAAATCACACTCATGTGTCTGCAGGCTGTGATCACTATCAGCATGTGCTTTCCAGCATGTTCTTATGAGAGCCTTCTCTGTGACATATGGAGATGTTTCCTCCCACAGCCACACCTGACTGATCCTCCCCTCTCTCTGCACAGATGATATCACACAGCTCACTGCGACAAGATTCCCAAATGGCTCTCCTTTACAGTGAAAATATGTCATCTGACCATGTCGCTCGGCATAACCCAAATATTGTGCATTGTTGTTGAAGAGAGGTCAGGCGACTTGTGAGTCGAGCATTTCAGGCTGTGTTCTCTAATTAAGTATTCATGAAGCAGCAGTGGGAGCAAAGTATAGGTTTACACCACACTGGTGGTTTCCGACGGCTTCACCCCCCCCCCACCCCATGTGTAATGCTCGGCTTTCCCCCCGCCGGCAGACAGGCCATCATTCCTAGTGTACTTCCAGCAATGATATCAAAAAGGTTTTTTGGTCAAGCCAAAGAGAGGTCACTCTAATAATACCCAAGGTCAGTGGTGGGAGCCAGCGAGTCTCCCAGTCATTATTCATTTGTTCACAGAGTTAATGACAGTTGCAGGGCGACGAGAACTTGGAGCCAGTAGCCATGTGATGTCACCAACACATGCCAAAGGGATTAGGAGGGCAGGCAGGGGACAAGAAGTGTGGATTATACAGGGAGGGAAAACACGCACAACAACCTTTACTGCGCTGTCACCCAACCATGTTACTACTGGAGTTATGACACACACACATGATGTCACATAATTATGACAAGAGGCAGACAACATTGCCAAAAAAAAAGGTTGAAATACACCTTTTAAAAGTAGTTTCTACTTTTCATTTCAAAGTAAAATGCTCTGTTGGGAGTTATTTAACATGTTTATTACCCTGGGTTTGATGAGATAACACCATCATTTATTTACAGTTTTTTCTGTAAAAGACTGTTATAATATTGTTGTTTTCATGGTGGAAGATGATCTAACAATTTCCATTTCTCTCATTTACAACCCTTTTTTGTCAGTAGTTTATAGTCACCACATTATATATATCACTGTTGTATTAGCACAGCAACAACAGTGGCATAAAAACTGGATCCTGTGGCTTTCACACAGAGAGAATGAACAATGAACACACCTTATTCAGTCGTTGGGCAGGCAGGCAGCGCAGAGCGAACAATGAACCCCTCCCTCCTGTCTAGCACCGTCTGATAATGACCACATCCTCCTCCACTGATAACGCTCTCCTTTTATCACCCACATGAGCATAAATACAGCTCAGATAAAACATTTCAGCAGGGATATTGAGAATATGATCAACTGTGTTCAAGTAGCAACAGAAACTGTGTTTTTTTATGTTGACCTAATGTTTATGAATTATAAAATAAAAGTCCACATGTTGCATATATACAGTATATATACCTGCTGGTCACTTGATCCACGAAGACAAACGTTTTTCCTTTCTGCGCCTAAAACACTCCATATGTTGTTTTTGTCTAAACAAAAGTTGGTCCATCTCTTTGTTGTAAAGCGAATATTCAAAGGATATGCTTTCTTGTTCGTTCAGTTGTATCTGCTGAATAATTAGAAAGAGAATAATAAGCATTTGAACAAATTGCTGCAGGAATCCACCAGTGTGGCCTTTGTCTCTAACATGCAGATAAAGTAGATTCCCTGTTGGAGCATAAGGTCAGAGTATAAATATGAACTGCATTTTACATTACTTTCAGATGAGTGAAGCTGTCAGACCAATAATATGAGCTTTCAGTCCTACTTTCTGCCACTTATCCCCCATTCTAGGACCAAGGGGTCATGTGAAAATTGAAAGTGACAGTCAAAGCAGCATGTTGAACAGGCTGATTGGACTGAGCTGTCACGGCCCAGATCAGAGCTCTTTAACACCAGGCCTATCAGTGGTCCTTCTGTTGGAGCCAATGGATCTCTATACAGGCCACTTTATAAAAAACTGCAATCCTGACCGGGAGAGGAGAAGATTTCTAAACCAGGAAACAGTGTAAACAGCCACATAAATGCTAAATTTTGAAGTGATTGATACAATGACTTCCAAATGATCCACACATGTAATTAGCAAGAAAGAAACTTTAATAAGTTGTCCAAAAAACTCTGAGGAATACTTTTAATAGCAAAAACAAAGCATCAGGGTTCACTGAGGGTTTTTCTATCAGACAGGATTCAGCTTTCATTTCCAGATTCACATGAATGAAGTCCAGTGGTCTACCTTTGTGTCGTTTGAATGAAAATGTTTGTATCACCTGTTTTGCGGATGATTTAATGAGCGGCTGATGCTGTCACATGAAAGAATTTTTACTTCATCGAAAGCATTCCCTGTCAATTTATATTTTGTTTCATATGCAGCATTGCATGAAGCTCAGTCGAAAGCAATGAGCTTCCCGTCATCCATTCAGATGATAATAAATCACGTCATTATCACTTTTACGTGGGTCCATCTTTGAAAGAGATTGAGAATGAAATATTTTTGTCAGGTGGAAGAATAACTTATGATCCTTTTATGTCCTGCTGAGAACCCCTTGAAAATAATAATACACCACAGCAGAAGCACATGAACACCTGAAAGGCGCCGAGTGTTATAAATCTGATGGGATTTGCATATTTTGCCTCCCCCAGCAAGAAGCAGGCAAAAGAAATCACGTGGCATATGAAAAAAAAGAAGCGCTTACAAAACACACTCAGAAGTTAGGGTTCACATTAAGAAGGACATGTTTCTCCAGAACTCACTTGTGATTGAAAACATGAGGATTTCAAGGTAAAAGCTTCTTGAAGAAAATGTCGGGTTCTTTGCATCACAAGGACTCAAAGTCAAGAAAATTATCAGTCAAGTAATCAGTCATAATGTGCTCATTTGACCTTTGTCACTTTTCTGTTTGAGCATAAGTTTCTTTTTATTTCTATTTTGTTTCAACTTCAACAGATTTACTTTATTACTCAGTTCAAAAAAGATGCTTTAAGAGCATCTAATACAGTGAAGCCTGGGCTGTCAAATATTGTTAGTTCAGTCCAAACACTGACACGCAAGTTAGATATCAGAGTCAAATATTGTCTCATCAAAGTTTAAGATGAAGTTGTGTTTCAAGAAAACTCTGTTACATTTTTCAATAACATTTTTGAATGAATTCATTTGAATCATGTTGGTAGTTTTACATGTATGTGATATCAAAAGGAGACATATGTAGGAGTTGAAAGACAGACTCAAATTAGTTCATTTTTTCATATAAAAAGTCATGATAAAACTTTCCTGTTTCCACACAGATTAAAATGCAAAAAAAAGTGTGTGTGTGTGTGTGTGTGTCTTTTTGATATGAGAAAGAGAAAGGCAGCTTTGTGTACACAAAGTGTTTGGGTGAAAAGACACTGCTGTTTTAAGTTTAAATCGATAACATTTCCATATATTTCATTTGTAATGTGATTTAATTGTCTACATGAATTTCACAGACTACATGTTATTGTTTGATCAAATTATTATTATTAGATTTTCAACAAGTCAACAAATACATTTAAAATACTCCCAGTGATAAGCTGCCTAACTCACGTTCATCTACAACTGCTTAACTTGAACGCTTTAAACTTGTTTTATTTGTAATAAGGCAACTTTTCAATCAATGGAGTCATCCGTATAAAATACTTTGATATTTTAATAAGACTTAGTAATTGATCACCACAAAATGTAGCTGCAGTAAAACATTGTGTTTGGCTCAGGATTCAGAGAAAGGATCAAAAGCTGGACTAAACCTTAGCAAAGTGACCGCCAAAGTGGGGAGTTATACCCTGAAAATTAATAACAAAGTGATAACAGTCTTAATATAAATCCTTATGTATTTTGTGCCTAAATAGTGCCAAAAATGTTGACTGTAGAAAACCCACTTCCATATTTTAACTGCCAAGCTTGTCCAACAGCAACTAACTGAATCCTTTGGAGAGTCATGAAACACTTCAGAGTTGTTTTCCCTCACTCCTCCTTTCTGTCGACACACACACACAGCAAATTAGAAGAGTGTGTGGCAGGTTTTGTACATTAAATTCCCTCACATACACACACAGGGAGACATTAGAGACACTGTTGCTTTAATTGTGTGATACATGTTTTAATGTAAGAACAAAAACTTGAGCTCTCCTCCTTCCTCTAAAGGATCAGGTAAAAAGGCTTGTCTCCTGCCTTCCAAAACGCGTCCCATGTCCATCCCAACATCACAATTCTCCAACCCATGTTCTCCCTTTTTACTGATTCCACTGATCTGAGCTTGAAATGCGAAGCCAGCAAAGCACTAAGCCTTCAAACGTGTGATTTTTTCAAAAGATCTCTAGAAGCAATCTCTGCCTGACTGACCCCTGACAGCTGCAGATCTCTTTATTTCTCTCTGCTGGCACTTCATTTGGTAGAAAAGCTCTCAGATTCACACCTCTGTCAGGCAGCACAAGTGTTTATTATGTGCATACACACAGAATATCCCATACAGTGCACACCTCAAAGGCATGCAGTCTTTTGACAAACCTCCTGGACATTTTGAAAAAAAATGATAACAACATATATGTTTCAGTAATTCTTGTTGCTTTCTTCTTCATTTTATTGCACAACCATCATATTTCTTTAATAAACTAAAGGTGATTAACTATAGCCATATAAACATAGTTGGTTGGTTTTCTTTGCAGAGCCATGGAGACAGAAACAGTGAATATGTTGCTTTAATACCAACGCTGCGTCTGAACTGTGTCCTCTGGATGATCTGTTCCTCTGTGCAGACACATCAAGTGAAATTGGTTTGACTTCCTCCTCATGCTTCCAGTTCGTCATCTTTTATTTCACAATGAAAATGACATGATTTTAAACTTTAAACTCACTACAACTGCTGCGGGAAGAAATTATAGTGGAGTTTAAATGATCTAACTGTGCAACATTGTGAGATAACATGGTACAAAAGAGATAATCTGCAGATACTGTAAGTAGCAGTTAGATTTAAATTCACTATTTTATTGAGTTAGATTATAAATATCCACATCACAACAGAATTACCTGAACAATAGCATGTGTTCTTATGTGCAGTTTGTCTTTTTTTTCGTTATGGCAGCTTCTCCTCTGTCACTGGGAGTGCAGGCTTTGCTGGTGCCTCCCTCTCTGGAAATGAGACTGCAGGCTCTATCATTAGATCGGATGGCAAGTCTTTATGCAAAGTGTTTTGCATAATTACATACCAAAGCCAGAATAGCCACCCTCAAATTTTATGGGTCACAAAGCATCAACAATTGCTGCATTATTGTCCACCAAAGTCCAGCCTCACCAATGACAAGCAACGAAAAAGAGAAGAAGAAGAGAGAGAAAGAGCTCGTCTGCTTAATCTAAGCTTGGGAGATTGAATTTTCTTTCTAATAAAAAAGTAAAGAAGATTATTCCCAACTTGTTTACATATAGTTGTAAAGTTCAGAGGACTGGCCAAGGCTGTAGGGAGTTTGATCCCCGAGTCTACAACATGAGAGCTCCGTTAAAGTGTCTGCAGGAAGGTCCTTCAGTTTCCCAAATGTCTGTAAAGAAGTTTGATTTAGAAAAAGAAAACTTTTACATTGATTTTAGTTAATTGAAAAAAGTATTTTATAAATTGCAAATATAGAATATAACTCAAATACTTGTATAGTTGTATTATTGTAGGGAGTGTGTGTATATGTAAAGCATTAACTGTAGTAGTTATGCCCCATATTGTTATAGTAACTATAATTAATAGATTGTATTATTAATAAATACGTTTTACTAAACAAATCGAGACTGCAGCATATTTTAAAAGTATTATCACCATTTTCAATTAAGTCAATTGAGCTGAGTTTGAAGGTTTATTTTCTAATCATGTTGCTTTAGTAGAAATTAAGAAAATAATATGAATCTATTTTTTAAAGAAATCCGATTATATTGATTGCATTACCACATGTATATACAACAGAAGTGTAAACGTGCGTCAGAAAGATAATTGAAAACGAAAAATGTTTCGGAATGACAAAGTTTTATATTTAGTAAGAGAAAATAATCATAGCTTAAGTAAAAATATCAGTGTAAGAATTACTGATAACATCCTACTGATTTTAAATGTAGTTTTTCTTAGCTAATATCCGTCGTTAACAAACCGCTGCCATTTCCACCTCCAACAGAGAGAACAGGGTCACAGAGGAAAACAAAACAAGATAAATGAATAAACAACGACATTAAAACAGTTGAAGAGAATCGTGACAACAGAGCATGGTTTTGGAAATACGGTAACTCTCAGATAGTGGAGGAAAAGGTTAGATATTGGGATGGTTTTTTTTAGGAAATATTGTTTTTAGAGAACCCAAAAAGCGTCGATGATATTTGAACAAGATCTACTTGACTTGTCAAATAATATTCGATAGATGAGATACATCTTAATGTGACCGATCAAACGGTTATCACTAAATATTTGTCCAAGGCATGAAATAAAAATAAATTAAATCGAAATATCTCCTAATAGGACGGCTCTGGAGACCGCGGTCATGGGGTGGTTTGAATTTAATGTGCACTATATAAATGTTATGTCTAAATAAAATGTCTTAAATTTATCTTCACTGTCCAGTGTTGCGTTTGTGTTTATCTCTGATTTTATTTGTATTAGGAAACCCTTTATTTTTAATTGATGTTAAATAAATGACAGAATGAGTTAAGTTCTTCCACAATGTGATTGCACAATATCAATTAAAATGGTTAGTAAAATATCCTTTGTGAAGTTCCCAGCTCAAATTATGAGCAGTTCCACACTGACTTTGTTTTTTTTCTAAAAATATATATATATATTTTTAATTAGATCGAGCTATTTCGCAAAAGAAAATCAGACAGTACCCGGTGAGACACACAGAGCCAGCCGGGGCACCGGAGCACAGCTGAGGTTAAATGTGCAGAATAGCGCCATCTCGCTGTTGTGGGCAGACACTCCTGCACTCTTCTTCTGCTGGTGAGACCCTCCGTGAAGATTTGTCCTTTCATAAGGTTGACCGATTTCTGTGTGCATAGCCAGCTATGACAACAGCCTGCATGCTGCTGTCTTTTGGCGGCCACCAGTTATATGTGTTATCGCTGTTCATTAGTGCAGGGGGTCCCGGAGCGGGGCCCGGGACCTGCGGGGGTCAGTAAGGGGAGGGGGTTGGGGTGCAGGGGGGTGTACAGCGCGTCCCCAGCAACTTGAGAAGTAGGCCTACTGTCATTCTACTGAATCTAATTCAACAAAAATGATCACACATAAACTAGTTCCCAAATCTGAGGTCCCGGGACGTTCCGGGGTCACAGAGGGAGATAAACAAAATCCTCAGGAAATCAGAGGAATAATTTAATTTCTCTTGTGGGTCATGATTGGTTTGCAATTGCGCATTTACAGGATGTTTAAATTTAGTGAGCCCGGATTTCTGCTGTCTGTTTATAGACAGTGTGGACCAAATCCCATCAAGCTACGGGAAATGTCAGATGTGTGTCCCTGTGACAAAAAATATTATCAAGCGGTATCAGAGGCTAAAGCAGAGCCTGTGCGCTGCTGACACGAGAAGGTATGGCAGCGAAGATCCCGGACATGAGGGCAAGAGAACAGTTGGTCTCACACGTATTGTCTTCACAATGCCCACTTAGGTTGTTTTGAAAATGAAAAAATAAACGTTTAATATAATGCGGACTAAGCGTCATTTGTTTGGGGGAACTAGGAGTATCAAAAACCTGCATTAGCCTATACGAGTTCTGGAGATTTCCTGCGAACTGACTGTGTGGCCGTTGAATGAAAGATCATAAATTGTATTTATTTGTTTGTAAATGTTTATGATCTAGGCTACGATGCAACATTAAGAAATATTTTTCGACCAAACCAGAATACAAAAAAAAACTATCCATTTTCATAACAATTAAGGCCTGTAGGTCAAATCCTCGCAAATAAATAATGCCTAAAGATGCAGCCAAACACTAAGTAAAAACTGTATGCAAGTCTTTGTCTCTTCAGCGTTTAATATATCTTCAGGAGGATCCTGAAACCCTGCAGAAATGTCAGGCGCTCCCTCTGAGCCATTTAACCGAGGAGAGGAACATGTGCAACTGCAAGGAAACAAGCAGCCGAAATGAGACGTCTCGGGGCTGTGGTGGAAAACAATTCTAATGATAAGATATTTTGGTAAACTGAACACAATCGGCATGAATGTGCACCCTACACGAGGAGCTTTCTATTAATTTATAGGAACATTTTGAATGATATTTCTTCACCTGTTCACAGGTAAAGAAAACGCTTAAAATATCTTTCAAACTTTGTGTTGGTGAAAATGATGCTGATGCTGATGATGATGATGCTGATGACAATGCGAGTGATGATGACGATGATGGAGACTGGACGAGAGAAAACGCTCAGGGTGTGAGTACGTTTTGTTAAGCACATTCAGTTATACCACCAGCTTCGACCATAATTACGCCAAAGCAATTTCACAGTTTGCGGGGGCTTCGCCAAGTTCGTGTTTCAAGTTTTGGTCAACCACACGCACGCTCGCCCCCACGCACTATTTACAGGGAGAAACAGCAAATCAGTGTGGATTGACAGGAGCGAAGCATGGCAGGCCTGCCCACCTCATTAATGCAAAATTGATTAAACATTTAGTTCTTATTTTTTGAAATTTATGCGGCATTTTACACCCGCATAAACTAATGTCTAATAGAGGAAGGCACCTATGCACACTCACATGAGAGCACAGAGGGGAGAGATGAGTAAACAGACCAGCACAGTTGACATTGTCAATTAAGATGTCTTAATCAGGCATTTCTGGGTGACCCAAACCCACGCAGTGAGGCCTCCAAACCACGCATGTGATCTCTAACTTAATGCGTGCGTAAAAGCTTCACTGTGGTCACATTCAGGGTCCTTCTTCAAACTGCTTGAGAGTGACGAGCCTGTAACATTAATACTGCGACCCCTGGACGACTGACAACACTGCGGTGTGCCTAATGGGGATCTTAATAAAGTATCTATGTACCCCGAGAAACAAATCGATAGAAGATGTAGGCCTATATGGATCAATACCTATGAAGTAGTCCTGATGAAATAATGCGTTAGGGTTTGGGGAGGCTGAGGCGCCTGTCTGATATCCAGGAGAGTGTTTGCGGTCTTTTCCCTTCATCCCTCTGCTGACCACTCTCCCCTCTACGTGTGTGATCGTGGACATTAAGAGAAATCAAACTGCATGCTTAAAAAAAAGCTGCTCCCTGATATAACGCACCATTTGATTTCCACCCTTAGCTACTGTCCAGCGTCTCCGGGAGATGTGGTAATCTTTCAGCTATAAATTCACATTAAATATAATACAATATAGGTACACGTTATGTTCACTCAGGGGCCAAATTGTAGCTTGATTCTGAATTTATTTGTCGTACAATATTCAAGCTATCATAGGAAATGTTGGCTGCTCCACTGGCATTGAGATAGGCTCACCGTGAGCGCGGTTAGGTTGAAAGGAAACCGAAATAACCTCCTCAAAAAGGGAGGAAATTCAACATGGGGTATATTCCCACTACATGCTGCAGTTGTCTTTATCTCCCCATGTATATCACCACAAAGCGCTGCGCCCCTTTTGAAAGTCTCGCCCTGTTTTTTCTTCTTTTTTTCTCCACTGAACTTTGCCATGTTGGTGTTGATTGGACCTTCTTTCAGATTTTTTTTCCTCAATTTTTTCTTCTCTCGATAATGAAAAGTCAACGAAGAGGAAAGTTTTGGTCAAGGAAAAATCCTGTAGTATACTAATATTCTTGTGAAGAGGGCTATAATGATCCCTAGTTTAATATGTGGCCGGTGTGTTGTGTCTGTACACTTCACGCTCTCAGGAGTGCCTGTAATATTTTTTTCTACAACTTTAAAACCCGATTATAGCCAATACCAAGGGACTAAAAAAGCACTGATGTTGTCAACAACATGATCATGTTTTTTTGCTCCAATTATAGCCGGGGGTCATATTGGATGTGCAACAATTTAGAGGAAATTCAGAGTTATCTCTTAATGTTATTTTATTTTAATACAAGCTTCCAAAATAGATTCCTGACTTTTTATGTAACCTTTGATCCTTCTGGTCATGTAACATCACATGTGGAATCTCCTCTCGGCAGAGGTGTCCCTGCACCATATCCTGTACTCACACACAGACGCAGTGGGATACAGAGTGGATGACAGGTGCTTAAAACACACATTACTTGTAAAGTTACAGCCTAATAGCAGTCGGCAGCTGCTGTCGTGGTTGTGCGAGGAGGCGCTTTTCCCTTTGTGTTAAAGTGAGCCGAGGTCTCCGAGGTCTCCGAGCTACAGTTCCGGGGTTAGCGGGTAGATGGCACACTTTTCTTACATTTATGGGCAGAATGCAGTATGCCTGGTGCACTAAGAGGTGAAGGGGAGTTTATTTTAATGGCCAACGATGAAGTGAAATCATTTTTAGACGAATACAATGATTTAAATATACATTAAACAATAGTATAAGAAATTATTTTTAAAACAAAAAAAAGAGAAAAAAACTAAATGTTGTTGATTAAGGCTTTTTATTGTGTTATCACCAATTTATTAGAAAAGAAAAACGGTAAACATTAAAATTATAATATTAGCTAAACATTTTAGAAATAAAAATAATGAGTATGATTTTTTTTCATGAACGTAAGTGTTCTAACAAAGTGAACATGTGGCCAATCCAGCTAAACGTTTGACTTGTAGAATACATTGTAAATGCGTTGTCCTAGCCTGTATATAGGCCTACACTACAACGCATGCTGCATGGGCTAATTTGTCATAGTAATAGTGCCCATGTGCAAATAATGTGCATATTTGTTGCTTAACTGTGCACGTATGTATGTGTGTGAAATATAAAGAGGAGAACCGACACAGCAAACCATATTCTTATGTTATTAAACAAATAGCCCGGGAGCCCTGAATAAGTTCTCAGCTTCAGAGCGTAAAGCCCAACAAACGCCGGCCATCAGCACCGACTTTCCTGCACACACGCACCGGCTCCGCACATGCCCCGCAGCCTGTAGCATTTATATTGAGAGAGAGGGCGGGGGGTGCTATAGGGCTACCAGCTCGTGTGTCAAAAAGTTCCCACGTCAGACAGACGTAAATAAAAGTGACGTCACGGCGAGTTACACCTCATTAGTTTTGTTGTCCATTGCTAATAAACGAGCAGAAGTACACGTTATAGAATCCAGCATATACATCACGCTTTGTCAACTAACATCAGCCCGGTCAGTGTGGAGATCCATCTAAACCTCTATAATGTGGGTTTTACTGATTCCAACCCACGTCAAATTTAAAGGCTGGTGGACAGTTTTTCCTTTCCTTTATGGTTGTACTGTAAATACTTGGTCCAATAATATCATATTGGCTCACTGGTGTGGGATGTGTATGTTTAATTATCAGTGTGGGGCTTAGAGTGGCCTCAGTGTAATATACCTCAGAGACAGTTTGGCTGGACACGCAGTGAGAGCAGCACTGTGTGGATAAATAGCGCTTTCAGCAAGACGCCGAGGATAAAAGACCATCAGCATCACATCATAATCATCATTTTCATCATTATCAACAGCAACAAACCACACACCCACACACAAACATCCACACACACATCAGCAGCAGCAGCAGCAGCAGCAGCAGCAGAAACCGTGGTGAAGTTGGCTTGCACCCATCCTGATTAAGCCTCTATGCAACAAGGATAATTCTATTTCAGGGCTAACTCTCGACTAAACCAATACTACTGATAATTAATGAAAGGCGAGGTCTTGCCTACAACATCAAAACAGCCCCCTCGCATATAATTGACATTTTAACCATCAAATTCACTTTTTGGCTAATCACAAGTTTCATTTTTTTTTTAAGTTAAATGCGTAGCGCGTTGATGTGTATGAGGCTCAGCGCAGTTGGAAATACGTAGCCTATGTAGACATTAATAACGCAGACTGCCATTTATGTCATGAGAGAACATTTTGATTGTCTGATTATTCTTTATTCCTACCGATATACCTTAAATTATTTGGATGCTAATATTTCTACTGTATAAATTCATGCCATTAATAGCTATTATGTGAGCGTCCAAAGGTGAAACACAAATAAGGCGAGTTGGGTATTTCCCACTATGCGTGAGGAGGGGCTATACCGTTGTGAAATGTTATTATCTGTTGAGGCAGGGCGCCTTATTACTACTGTTGTATCCCGTTTCTCAAGTGCGACTGACATCCGCCTTAAATTCATTATATTCAAAGCAGTTTGCCAAATTACTGATCAGCCTTTTTATAGAAAATAATCTGAAACTTGTAGCAAAAAGTAAAGGCGTTGAGCGAACCTGTTGGCTGATTGATTAATTATTTTGTAATTCATTAATCACTTTCATAGGGCAAAAGGGCAACATCCTGCCATAGCAAATTGACTCCACACACACCCCCCTCCAGCCGACCACACACACCACACGCACATAAACACACGCACACACAAGGACAAGTTCACAGGCGCGTTGGGGAAGTAAAAAAACATGGAAAAACTTGAGTTTTCAAATTCATAAATTATAATTTAATACCAAGAACAAATTTACAGCAGAATGCTTGTTTACAATAAGCTAACACAAACAAACAAGAATTGTGTTCAACTATAAACTTTCACACACACTCACATATATCACTTGCAATTAATAATAATAATAATAATCATAAAAAAAGTATCTATACGTTATCAATACCCTGCAGTCATATATTTTTATATATTTATATAAAAACGTGGGTCAGTTTAAACTGTTCATAATTACAATCATGTATCATTCTCTGGTCCATATGTGGCCACGAACAGCCAAAGATCAGTGTTCAATCAGTGATCCCTTTTAATTCAACCACAACATGTTGTTTTTGTGTGTGTTGAAGAAAAGCCTCAAAACAAGGACAAAATTGCTAGCTTCCAAATACACACACGCACGCACACGCTCTCGCGCACACACGCTCACGCACACCACGGCACCTGTCAAAGACCAAAGGAGCAATAACACTAAAGTTAAAATATCGACTCCTTTTCCATAACCTGCTCACCCTGTTTAAGTCTGTAGCCTAATAATGAACGTCGTTTCTTTTCTTTTTTGTTTCTTTAAATACAAGGGCTAGTGTACTGAATGCACAGATTATATCTATACAGTCAAAAAAGAGAGAGAAAACATTTACATTTATATATCAAAGGTAAAATAGGTTAGCGACCTGTGGCCATGCATTCACAGTCTAAATATACATGAAAAAGAAAACATTTGTAGTAATATGTATATACATTAAAAACATAACTTTCAGTGCTACTAGCTAAGTCTGCCACTCAATTTTGAAAACGTTGTATTACCGAGAAAAAAAAAATGGCAACCACAGATTTTTCTTAATCACATATACTTTGTATAAAGGAAAAACTTGTTGAAATGAATTGACCTATATTTACAAGAATACTGCCTCTAATCAGTGTTTCTCAAGTGAAATACACGATTGAAGTTTCAAATCTAATTGAGTTCCCCCAAAAATGCTGTAGGCTTACTTAACAACGTTTTGATAAGAAATCACATCATGCTTGTCAGGCACTTAATGCTTGAAGTGAATAAAGGGTGACATTTCAGGGACGCTTTAATAATACTGCTATTAAACACTACTCTGGCTAGGCTTCAAACTTTTATGACCCCTTGACCTCTCCAATTTTTTTAACAAGTCAGGTATGCCTTCAGTGCAGTTTGAGCCACTGCAAACAGCCTTAAATGCAAATATAATGCATTTAGAGCAACCTGCCTCTAATACCTTTTTTACAGCAGGATAGGCAAATTGTAGGATTTATTTGTATTTAACCAATTGGGGAACTAATGCCAAATATTCAAAGCTGGATGAAATGGGGAAGACTTTTCAGCAAATACTTTGGAAAACAAAGTGGATCCTGTAACTTCATATTAATAAAGAGCAAAATGTTTTTGCTGGGTCATAAAGTTGAACATGAAGTCCAAAGAAACTTCCTTTTCCCAAGATGGTATTGGTCATCCTTAGAATATAAGTGCGCTTGCAGCATTAAGCCTAGATTATAAGCCTAAACTATTGCTGTGGTTTTAATTCTTTTTAGAACTTTTTTTTGTACACCTTTTCAAAATAAATCATTGTCTTAGAAAATAACACCACCTGTACTACAGAAATCACATAGGCCGGTTTGAAACCAGAAAGGAGGAACAAAGAAAGTACAAAACACAGCTATACATGGACACAGGACAAGTCATTTGAGAAAAGGAAATTCACGTTTTCGTATTTTCCCTTTTCTCCTGTTTTTTTTTTCTTTTACCCAAATCATCATTTTTAAATGCACTTAATACTTAAATTTCCTTATAAGGATAAACAAAATCCCTTTCCCTTTTTTTCTCATTTTCTTCTTTCATTAAAAAAAATGAATCGAAGCAGGTTGTTCTGCATGAACACTGGGAGCTTGTATCTGCCATTTTGAAAGTTCAGTGGATGTCTCAATTTTTTTGGAGTAGGGGGGAATTCACAGTCATTTACGTCAATGTCTTTCTTCATGAAAGCCAGCCCCGTGTAACAGCCGGTTGGTTTTTCCACAAAAGCAGCTATAATCATTGTAGTCTCGCAGCCCCCCAACCCCACCTTTTGTTTGTTCGTCTCCTTCTTGGTTTACTGAATTGACATGTAAGGCCAGTTAAAACTGCTCCCCGAAAGCAACATATCCCTGATGAGAGTTTCAATTGGGGTTTTACCTACCAATCGGACGAAAAATAATTGTTCTATGACCGAGGAAGAGACTGTGCGGAGCGAAGGCAAGCGGAGTAACAACTTCCCAAACCGTGTGGGCTGGTTGGGGTACTGGCTCCGGACATATTCCTCCAGGGCGCACTGGGACTTCTCCTGCAAACTTTCCACATGGGCCACATCTGAGAGGCCACAAGCATCTGGGAGGGGGAAAGCAAATAAACATTAATAAAGTGTGACCTAAAGTGTTTCTCTCACGAGGAGCTTTCCCCCACTGTGGCGATATACAGGCGGAGATTGATAGCCTGTCACATTTAAAAGAAAAAGAAATGTTTAGGAAATCATTTTATCCCTTTCTACTAAAAGTGCAGAGAATTTGTTTAGATGATTGTTCTGTGTGTTACTACTGCAAATATTTGTATTAAAACAATTGTTCTTGTACAAACATTCCGCATGACAAATTATTATCAGGGCACAACTACAAATATATAACTATGCACTATGAACTGAGTTTTATTAATTAAACAATTATATAATTTTTGAAATATTTAAAATAGATATATATATAAAATACTTGAACTATTTGCTATGTTTTTTTATTTTGAGTTTCACTTTGCCACTATCTGACTCCTGGGCTCCTCCTTTTATCACTACTATACCTCGGTTATTTCCCTCGATAAAGCCACTTAAAAGTGAGCTAAATAATTAAGCATATTCATAGCCAAAGACTGCGTTTTAGATGGGCCTGTGTTTCACTGTCAGAGGCAGAGCGAGGAGGAGAGGAGGAGGGGGGGAGAGGGAAAGACAGGGAGACCTACTGACCTTTAGTGAGCAGAGATTTAGCTTGGAAAAAGGGGCCCATAGCCTACGGAGTTGCCGTCATACTATACCACCAGAGACGCATAATCACTATCTTTGCTGCTGCATGTGGGCGGCTGATGATTATGTGCCAAAAAACGCTTGTACGCGCATTGGTTAACTTTGTAAAGTGTATGCATGAAAACAACCACCAAAGTAGCAAATGCGTGTCATTCAAGCTACAAAACAAGCATCTGGGTCTCAGGCATGGAGCTGACAAATTAAGCCATCGTGGCCCTATCAAGGCTTAATAATACAAAATAAATTAGCCTACCTGAGATGTGTTTTTTTAGAATAGCTTTACACACCATCACGAGAACAATGGTTAGCTAAATGAAATACAGAGGCTGATGGCTTGCAGGTATGATATCATTTCAAAGGCGTGCACTCACTCTACGGTGAAACCCTGTAAATCTCTTTCGCACGGATTTTTTTATTTCCCTCTTTAATGGTGGAGCTAATGTAACAAAATAGCTAGGAAGTTTGGGTCATGACCTAGTTCTGGAGCAAGTCCAGAGACGCCTTGAATCCCAAAAAATGTTCTGCAAAATAAAAATGTACGCCGCCCCTCCTGTCTGCTTAATATCACACAATATTGTTACAATCTGACATATTTGCAATTACAGGGTTTGCATGGCTTCTACATGTTTTCCCTCGGACATGCCTGTCCCCTAAATGACACGAGAGCGTTGAAACCTGCGCTTTGCTTTTACTGTGTGCAAATGGGACATTAGGCTTGTCTTTCTTTTTCTATTCCCCTCCCCCTCGGAGCCTGACATCATTTATATCTGTCATTCCCTACAAACAAGACGTGGGGTATACACACATTGATAAATGGCGGAAAAATAAAAATTAAGTCAGAGTGTAACAATTCAACTGCAAGGTATTGGTTTTGCAAAAGTGTTAATAGCTCGATTTTATGATGCTTAAAGTAATTATTTTGAAGTTACCGGTTTTATTTAACTCGATATTATCCTCTAATTTTTCAGTCACTCTCCTCTGTTTTGTTGTTCATTTGATTTAATAAAAATGCTTTTTAAGATTTTCAGTATATTTCTGTGTTTGTGTCTATTACATGAGTTTATTAATCACGTGCTTTTATATTTAAGGAGCTCCAATCCTATGTTCAAAAGCCTTTGACCATGAAGGCAGCACATGTTTGCATTTAAGCAGGATGTTTATCTAAGACAAACAACCACCTCTATAGCCAGTGTGGGTATATTTAGGTCAGCGTTGATTTAGCTGATGTCAGTGAGCATGTTAGTGACAATCACACGGACTTTACTTGGAGTGTGCCAGTCTATTGTCTTACCTGTGGTGAAGAGCACAATTGCCTTTAAGCAGCTATATTCAGCAGAGTCAACGTGCAAAGCTTTGAGCTTCTCCACTTGTTCCTGGAAGATCCTAATGTGGTCCATAAAGGCCACCACTCTGTCCGCAGACATGGGGGAGGCGTGAAGGCCAGCCGCCGCCAGGAGAGGAGCCACATGCAGGGGCATGGAGCACTGCGCTGCGTTGAGCACAAATAACTCACTCCACGTCAACCTCAGCAGAGCCACCTGGTCTGTGATCTGAAGGTCTGGAAAGAAGGGAATATTCCTGGCCCACTCCACGGCGCTGAAGAGCATCCTGGCTGCTAGTTCACAAATGTTCTCGATGCCCATGATGTTGTTGGGCTGCATGCACTGACTGCCATACCGGGACGTCGGGTAGGGCTCCGCTCTCAACAGAAGAGAGATATATCCGGATAAGTAGGAATGGCAGTGCAGTGGGTCTCCATTTGTCAAGGCGAACTGACCGTGGTGTGGCTGTGTGGGTGGCACCCGTCCCCTTTGCACGGCTGCAGTAAAAAGAGAAACTACAGATATTGAAGCCTGAATTCTACAAATCATCACACTATATCATGCTGGCCATAGCTTTCAGATATTATACATTTAGCAGGGCTGAATCGAGAACAAGCATCAAGAAAATAAATGACACAAAACATGTTTGCAGTACAACATCACAACACACTCATACACACATCGTATTATTGCTAATGAGTTTTAAAAGGTGGCTTAGATAATGACACTGTAGTGAGACAAATCATTGTGAAACACACGCTTTAAAACACGTTTTGCACATATGGATATGTCTATCCTTAAAATGATGTTATTCGGCGACAGCAACATGAGCTGGCTGTGAAGGAACACAAAGAGGGCAAGAGAGACCTTGCATGTTTAACCCTTAACCTACTTAGCAATTCATCTTGTTTTGCCATAAATACAGGCCTATATTCGACATATTCAAATACATTCTTAAGGTTAAACGGAGGCTTTGTGTGCATGATTCAAGCTGATGTCCAGCTTCAGACTCCCTGAACATGCGCGAGAGATGTAGCCGGAACACGCTATCTCTTAATTCGGTACTCGCCATAATAGCGCAGAAGGATATATTGTTTCATCTATTCAGTACAAATCTACAGTCTACGCTTTGTCTAAATATATATTCGATAGCCCTTACTCGGCCAGGGGTCGGATCGCATTTGTGAGATGCAAAGCTATAATGCGCTGGAGCTGGATACAATAATAGAGCGGCTAAACGAAGACCCGGCGAGCCCCGGCTCCAGCACAGCAGAGAGCCGCTCCATGGCGAGCTGCTGCCGCACAGCCTGGGAGGGAAGAGTCGGGAGGGAGAACATGCAACGGGGGCGACATTACATGGTTTCATGTCTGGAAAAGCACAAGCACACTTACACACACACTCACGCATATAAATGAGAAACATAAAGTCCCAATACCTTCCCGTCTCATGCCGACTTTGAGGCATTTTTTGAGGCGGCAGTACTGACACTGATTGCGGTGGTGTTGGTCAATTGGACAATTCCTGTTGGCACGGCAAGTGTAAGTGAGGTTCCGTCGTACGCTCCGTTTGAAGAAGCTTTTGCACCCCTCGCAAGTAAACTGGCCATAGTGTTTGCCACTGGATTTATCCCCACAGACCACACACTCGATGTGCTGTGACTGCTTCTCCGACTGCTGCGTCGTCTGGTTCGTCGGCGTGGACTGTGTGTTGTTCGGGGGTCCTTGGACCGGAGTCTGAGGGGTCGGAGGGGCGACCTGAGAGGCTGTCAGATTTAACTGGCCTGGTTGAGGGGTGGGAAGGGATAGTCCTCCTTGGGTTTGCGAGGAAAGGGTGCCTTGGGTGTCAGCCACATCGTCCTGGGAGCCTCTCCACACTACCATTGCCATATCTATCAGTCAACGTAAAGAAACTTTTTGTCTGCCGTTTTGGTGTCGCGGTGAATAATGTCTCAAAGAAACGCAGTAAACTGTGATTAACAGCCGGACACACAAAATGTCAAATCTAGCCTACGTTGAATCCAATCAAAATCTCCCGAAAACTGTCGATTTATTGCTGTTGGAGACGTAACGAAGAACGATTTCAAAACTGATGCGATGGCGAGCTGAGTCGCTGCCTTGCGCTTAAAGGCCAAGTCCAGGGGCGCTTACAGTCAGCCATCCAGTACACCCATCAATGGGAAATGTAGGCTAAATATTAAAAATGATCAACCGAGGTAGCATGGACTATTCAGAGAATGATGGAGCAGCTGGTGGGTAGGACTGTGTCTGCAGCAGCATAAAACAATAGTGAGCACACCGAAGCACAGCTCTACTATCAAGTTCCAGCACAAGTCTTGAAGAAAATCACCAACTGGGTAAAAAAAAATGCGTCTTCTTCCTTTTCTTGATGTGAGGTAGCGCCAGCAAGCGCGCAGCAGAAGCCAATGTTTTTGGAGAGCCTGGACGGTGAAGACAACTCTTCCCAAAAAAGGCTGAAAGCACTAAAAAACAAAAACCACAAAAACAAAGATCACAACCCACAAACCTCCTTCGTGCAGTGGAAAATAATAGGAAAAAGCAGTCGAGAATCAAAGTGATCAAATATGTTAAAAAGGCGGAGGTTAGGAAGTGATTTGCGATTGGTAGGAGACGGGCTGGCAGAATGCTTTCTCTCTGATCAGCTCACTGAGCTCTCTATATAGTGAACTTTGACACGACTGCTGCAACTTAGCACACGTTACCATGGAGATCTGCTGCCATATAAGGAAGGAGAGTGTGTTTGACTGGTCAGAGCTCAGGGACCTCCCCCTCAACCCCATTGGCTAGTCGGCACTTGTGCTACTTGGTACCTTGCCAGAGCCAGCGTGGAGGTCGAGAGGGCCGCTTGGTCCTAAAACGAGACGGTTTTCAGGAAAAATAATATTTTTTTAGTCACTCAGATCGTCCAGACTTAGAAAATACTCAAATTCCCTGTAAACCACTATCAATTGCATGAAGAAATAACACACAACCTTAATTCCATTCATTGCGTCGTATCGTTTTACAGTATATCTGCAGATTTTTACAATACTGGAATATGTAAAGAGACTTTGTCCCCGAGACACAGGTGCACCTTCTGCACATGATATTTTTGTCATTATAATACAACTATTTAATGTGCCCTAATATTTGTCCTTTAGTTATGTGAATATAATATTGCATCATACACATTTAAGAACACAAAGAGACAAAATGGGACACTGGCTGCATGATACATGATCATTAGTGTTCATGTTATTTAGGATAATTGTGTATAAAACAGCATGTGAAGACTGATTTGGTCTATGCATATTTAAGTCAAACGCTGAACAGGGTCACCAATGTGGTGTGAATTTCTCCCCTTTTCTCAAAATGTCTTCCATTATTTGTACAGGCTAATATACTTATTAGCGCTTCTAATCACACCAGGTACCTTTCATCACAATCCACACCTCTTGTAAAAATGTTATGATAGGCTGCTGACATTATCTAGCCACCCGCTGTAGACTGCTGATCCCCCACGGCCGCAAATATCCCCAACACACCAGGTCAGAGAGGCCAAACCTGGGTCTCAAAAGTCAAAGCTGTTTCTTTATGTGATCAAAACATGAAATTACCACATCTTTAAATAAGGACTACTTTTTAAAATGTCCCTTGAGGTCAAAGGCCTTGCACATTAATGTGAAGATGCAAGCAAAGCCACTTCCTGATAAACAACCATATAAAAGTGTTTTTTTGGGTCATGCTTTAAAAAACACCTCGGATAATACCTTATAATAAAGACAATCGACTGCTTTGGTATGATTGCAAACACAGTGAGGGATGCCGAGTATGTAAAACGGGGACAGTGGCTGCTCAGAGGGGATGCCCTCATGGTTAATGTGTTTTTAGACTTGTATTTAAACAGCGGTAAAGATTGGTTTACTTTAGAGATCAAAGTTGAACTGCAGGTAAAACTTCACACAGCCCTGCAGATGAACCTATAGCCTGGCTGTGTGTCAGTGTACAGAGAGCAGCAGCAGCAGCAGCAACAGCAACAGCAGCAGCAGCATGCATTGTCCCAGGATCTATTACAGTATATGGGTGCCCCCTAGCGTATGAAGTTTTAGCTTCAAATAAGATTCAATTTAGAGGAGCCATCCGACACGGAAACTGCTTCAGTCTCTTCTCCCGCATCGACCAAACTAACGAGCACCATTTTAAACTGATGACTGTTTGTTTAAATTCTGTTTTACGTGACTTGGACGGCAAAGCTTTGAGAGTTGCCAAAGTTGGATTTACTTTTTGCCACTTTAGGCAATCCCAGCGGTGGTATTTAGAGCAATTATGTCTTTATTCTGAAAGAAATGAGGCGATTTTATTTTGTCTGCATGATTACTTTGTCGGTTTCATTTACAGAAACTGTGAAAATGAAGAGACTGCAAAAACACCACTCCGAAATGTATCCTTTTCTCGAGGATCCGACTTCAAACGGTAAGTACGTTTTGCGCACTTTATTAGGATAAATAGGAAAAGTATCAGTGCTATATTTCTCAGCTCTAAATTAAATATTGTGTAAATAACCGGACAGGATTATATGTTGAAATTTAATAAATATTTTACTGCAAACAAAGCATATAGTAGCGTATACACACGATGTTTCTAGTGCGCATTCAACACGGGCGTATCAGTCAGTCATAACGCTTTTTTTCCACGTGTTAATTTATATGATGATCACATTAAGCCCAAATAGTTTGCAAATACCCATTCATGAAGTTATTTGATAGTGATAGAGAGGCAGAAGGCTGTATTCTTATAGAAACAGACCTACCAAATGCATATGTGGCTTCGTCCGTTGCGGGATGCATCTTCTCTTATTCAGAATATATTTTGTCTTCTCTTTTTCGACACAGTGCTCAGAATGGAACGGGCAAATCTTCCTTTCCAACAGACGGAATCAAACACCAAAAGCACGCTGTTTATTTAGAAAATGTTGGCAAATGTCTGATCATGCAAAAACTTTGGAGAGCCGGTAAGAACAACTGATTCACGTCATGTGTTGATGAGCGAGGAATTGGTAATATAAGTTGTCTCCGGAGCCGAACATCTTATGACTGCTTCTGGAAATAATAAGTCTTTAGGCTACAGCAAAGCAGAGATCCTGTGCGCCTTTTCTCTCCCACAGTATTATGGGCAAAACGCGCGTGTACGCCACTGCTTTGTGTGGGCTATGAGGAGAGAGGGAGGGGGGGAGGGGGATGGAGGGGGGGAGAAGTCAGAACAGACACCTGTCTTTAAGTGTGCGAGCATGCATTGTGAGATTCTGCATATTAGAAATGATATGGAGATTAGAAAATGCAATAAGACCTGTGATTAGAGCTGTAATTAAAACCTGCCAACATTTTTCATTGTATTGCAAAATAAACATCCAGTGTCCTTAAAGACAGCCTATAATACTATCATTGACTATTGTGTTATTATATTATAATTTATTTTAATTAGCTTTAATTCTAATTAATAATTCTAATTTAAAATGACTATTTATTCATTATACAAAATAAAGAAGCAACTAAATATACAATAACCCTTTTTTTTTACAGCTACGTATCTTACAATTATACATTATACAGAGAATAAGAAGGCCTATATAATAAAATGATAATAGCCTCAATTAACCTCGCGTAAATCTATACTGGGTTGAAAATTGAACACCTTTCCCCACGCATAAACAGTTCCACTCTAACACAATTGATTTGCTATTAAACACTCTAAAAGTATTGTGCTGCAGTTTTTATTTCCCGGGTTTAAAAGTTTCCTCTGTGTGATTAGTAGTTGTTGTGCCTTCAGTCAGAGGATAAAAGCACTATATGCTCAGCGTGCCTGCATGCACACAACAATAGCGCTGCCCAACGGGACCAGTATCGATTAAGACGAGACAGAGGATGTCGCCTGCACTAAATATTTACTGATCACACACAAATAGCTGGATCTTTAACGATTTCCCATGCTCGTGCTGGAAGAAAGGACTAAATCACTTTATTATTGTTAGTAAAACAAAGCACACGTTCTGGAACACAGGAGTGGAGATATGCTGATTGGGATAAATGCAGCTAAATTAATCGATAGTGAGTAGATAATAGTTGAGATTTACGGGCGTGCAAAGAAAACGCTTTCACTCATGTATCAAGTTAAAACTGACACGTGGATTGGGACTGGTAATTCTTTTTATATGCCAATGTACGCTTTAGTCAGAACAGTGTAAATGCAACAGATTGTAGATTAAAACTAAATAACTTCCACCGTGAATTGGGTTAGAAAAGATCGCATATTAATCCGATTTTTTCTTGAAGATATAGCCTAAGCAATCTAAAAAAATCCTGCTGACGGCGACAAACCTATCACACACTTGTGTAAAAAGTTAAAAATGGTGATGAAAGTTGACTTTAATCTCATCTGCGCCTTCACACAGTGCTTTATGCAGATAGGGGGAGACTGACCCGGGGGTCTCCAAGTTCCCGGCCTTATTAACCCCTGCAGACCCGCGCAGAAAATGTTAACCAGGCTAATCAACTTCAAGAGTCTCATTGAATTATACCACTAAGGAATCAGATCAAATTAAAAAGTCCAATTTAAAATATAACACCAGCATTATAACATGTTTTTGACAATTGCTATTGAGAGTTAACATCATAAAATATCAAAAATACAGTGAAATTAATTTCAGATAACGCACAGGTTGATTAACTTTGTTGGAGGCAACAGGTTTGAACTTTGTTGTATACAATTAAAAAGCACAATTTAAATATTCAAATCGGAAACAGCCTCAAAATGTTTTTTTCCTGCTTGATAAAGATCACTTGATTGATGGTGGTTGTGCCCCAATGTCACAGCAGTTTCTTTCTGCTGTATTGCATTATATTAGGCACCCTCTGGTAAAGACTTTATCTATACCCTCTTTATAGCATTGCTGTTGTGATGAAGCTTAAATGCAAAGATGGAAAAGAAAGGACAAATTAGTCAAATGTGTGCTCGTACATGTGGCTTTATTTAGGCAAAGAATATTTGCTGACATAGTTTCAAAAAGTTACTTCAGACTCATATATTACGACAATGATAGAATAAATAAGCTTAATGTAACATAAAGAAAATCTCCCCATATAAGAATAGTTTAACATTTTAATAAATGTATCCAAAGTATAACTTCTAAGAGATTTTTTTTGCCATACAGGTTTTACCTCAATAAATGATCTTGTGTGCCTACTCTTATAAAACGTAGTTTCATTTGATTTGACTATTTTTCTTTGTGGTTGAATAGGTTACTCTAAAGCAAGGCTTTTACAGACTTCAATGAACAAAGAATGACTTTAAATTATGTTTCTCTCGTTTTGGCATTTTAATAATATGTAATTACTGAAAATTGCATTCATTATAACAATTAACAACTAATTACTGTAAATATGGTGTGTGTGTGTGTGTGTGTGTGTGTGTGTATGAGCACTTGATAGTATGCATACACATGTAAGCTATATAGAGGCATGTATATACAGTGTGAGAAATAATAAGATGTATAACAGTCACCTTTTTATGCTTCAGTGTAAGCAGACAAACATGTCTTAGGAGAGACATAAAGAGTTCATTCAGTGGCGTAGATCACTTTCACTCTGTCTGCTTGCCCTAAGGGCCGCTATCTAAAAAGGCAATAGATCCCAGATAGCTCACTGTGTTCAATTTGCCAATGATAGATTATAGTGCCAATTTAAACAGATAGGGATCCATTTGTCTCAATGATCACTCTTTAGGCTGACTGCCAGCATGCTCTTAATGTATTTGTAAATGCTGGTTGTTTGAGTCGCGGCTGTTTAAGTGATCAAAACTGTGGAATGGAGAGATGATATGAGAAATGATAAATTATGTGTTGTTTTGGCTACTAAAGACTGCATTGGTGGAGCATACGTGGTGATTACTTGAGGCAGCAGCATTGCAGCAGTGATGACCAGAAAGTCAATGGTTTAACACTAAGGACAAGCTGGGAAAGTCTGGGTAGGGGAATTGTGTGATAAGTGCTCTCTAACCCGTAGGAACCACTGCTGAAGTACTCTTTGGCAAAGCAGCTTAAGGCCCATCTGTCCCAGTGGAGCCACACAGCGACCGGCAGTACAACACCGCGGTTGTACCGGGCACTTGTAAGATGTGTCTCTTTGAGTGTGACCTACCCTCCCTCTTCTTTTTGAAAGAGGGTGAGTGGGCAGTCCGCTCACCTCACTTTTTCTTTTTTTCCCCATGTACTCAGACAGTTAAAAAAGTTTTGTAGAAGACCTAAGAGAGAAAGCTGTGGCAACATTCAGTCCTGAGCCAGACACGGTTCACATGTGGCCCCAAAGGGAGCAGACAGTGTATTGAATTACTGTAACTCAAGGTGTAATGTGGTAGCAGGGAGGGATATGTAAGAATTACACAAACGGATGTAGAGGAGGCGTACTTCAGCTTCAGGTTTCTAATTTGCCTATAAAGTGTGGACTTGTATGCTTTATGTTCTGAAATGGCACCTATTACCAATAATTAATTAAAATGGCAACCATAGTGATCAAAAAAAGTCTCATTATTAGATTGAATAATTATATCGAACTGCTAGTGTTCTGTTAACGTTGCATCTCAAGTTGTTTTTATATGTTAATTTATGCTATACAATTACGTGGTTTGTAGTACGAGGAGAAAACCCGTCGGACTAGGCTGGATCAACACATAAATGCGTGTTGGTGAACTTCAAACCAGAGCTGTGTGTCTTATGTGGTGTATAATTGCAATTTGCAGTGTCACAGCAGCCACATCTCTAACCAATAAAGTTTTATGACACCATATGAGCTGTGTTTGTCTTTAATGTTGTGCACTTAAATTTCAAGAATGAATGTTTCCAGTTTTACCAGACAGTTAACAGTAGGTGTGTAAATAAAGCTTTCCTTCCTAACTGAAATTATTGTTATAACTGTATCTGTGACATGCTGACTGTCATGTGAGAATACAGCTGACTATTTGTGATACATTTTCTATTTACAGTTTGAGTTTTGCTTCACTGATTTATCTAAATCCTTTCTGTACTGCAATCTAATGAATACAAGTATGTGAAAATGTACCGTGTTTTCTCTCTGCTATCTGCTTCACAATCTGAACATTTTGTGAGGAGTAGAGTATCTCCTGAAATTGAACATAGCTATGATTATTAAACTTTACAGCAGAAACATACTATATCAGGCACTTCTACCAGTTCCAGGCCTAAAGACTGCAGGCTGAGAAATCAATCAAGCTGAAGTGTTTGAACATAAGAACCAATTTGTCTGTCAAAGTGCTGCAGAAACAAATTGTATAACAATGAACAAAATCATCAACCTGTTAATACTGACGATCCAAACTACATATTTACTTCCACAGGTTTTTAACATTTGTGAATGGAACATAATGTATAATACTAAATACTGCCATTTGAAGTTTTTAACTCACACAAATCCACATGTGATCAATGGTCCTTATGAACTGATGGAGTGAATAAAAGGAGAAGACCTTGACAACAGCGATGACTGCGAATGAAAAATACAAGATGTTCTTGGATGGAGGATGACCTCAAGGGGAAAAGCCATTAAAATAACAGGAATCACTTATTTACAGGATCTTGGTTACTTTATCGTCATATGAGGACACGCAGAAGCTGCTTCTAGGGCTCACAACATGAGAGCCAATACTCCCAGGATGATGTCATCAAAGTCAAATCTTAGGCTCGCTCCACTGACAATAAACTGAGAGGGGATTTGTGGACATGTGATAGTGCCCAGAGGTTAGACAAAGGCATGACCTAATCTGTTCATGAACACATTCAGAGAAGCAAACAGTACTTGTTTATAAGGTTCCAGTTTATGAGTACTTTGCCATTAACTACCATGGTCAGTGAGGAAGTTATTATAAACTTATTAAACGCTTTTGTCCGTGTGAGTGTAATATTTTCTGTATTTCTGTTTATTTATTATAAACATTAGTTACTTGATACATGTGCCTTCAAATTTCTAAACACACCATTTCAAAGATAGTTATGCTACAGTTTTTAAACACTGTAGTTCATTTCTTATAATACACTGTCTCAATGAATTAACAGTGATCATACTTATAAACAATTGTTAGTATTTCAATATGTAATCCATGTAAATGAACACAAATGAATATATTCATTACCTGATATGTTGTCATACCACTGCAGAGGTCTTCATGTCTAGACTATATGATCAGATTCTGCACAAAAAAAGAAGAAAGTTAAACGTAGACAGAAGTGTTGACATCCAAGATCATTTAAAATGTGTACTCACAGAAAACCCTTGTGGATGAATCAACTTGATGTGCCACATACAAAGAATTACATCAGTTTGTGGATCAATCAACAGGCGTAACAGAGCCGTTAACAGCGATGGTGGCAGAGTGCTGTCTGAGCAGCCATAGCCTTCCTGATAAACTGTAGGGCATCAAAGCAGGCAAAGAACAAAAATGAACTTATTAGCCAAATGTTAACACTAGCCAGATAAGAGCTAATAGTACATCACCAGTGTCTTTGTACTAAAAACAAATGTTACAAACTGGTGTAATTTCCATGACAACAGCTGGCACAGGAGCATGTGCCCTCGGGCAATAATTGTCAAAAAGAGGGTGGCCACACATCGCTTGTGCTGTCTGAAGTTGAGAAGCCTCATCTGGCTTGCAAAGAAGAAATATCAGAAGGGAAAAAAAACAACATAGATCTTCAGTCGGGGCCCATTAAATTATTATTTTTAGTAAAGAAAGGCTTGGGGCAGTGGTGTACGGGTACTAAGGAGGTAGGTCCATAGTGAGCGATCCACAGTTCAATCCTCTCATAGCTTTAAAATTCCTCTCACTCCTACGCCTCGCCTCATCTAAAAGGGCGTCTTTTATGTTTGAATAAGACGATAAAGAATGTTCTTTCGGGATTTACCTCATTAAAAAATGCATGATTAGTCAGTGTAAAGGTTTGTGGATTTTGTGTAATTTGGAGGTAGTGAGGTTGATACTGTGACTCTGCCCTGCAGCAGCAGTTGGGTTACTGTTTACCATGATATGACCTGTTGTCCTGGAAAATACTTTAAACATATCAAAAACAATTCTTCAGTTTGAACATAACATTGTTTAAAATACCACAAAAAATAATTAATCCTAACTCATACATACTAAGACACGTGTGTGATTGAAGTTGGTTTGTATTAACTTAGGGAAACAACACAAACAACTCTGCGTGTGATATTTTTGACATGTGCACTTCGGCACATGCGTATGTATAGTAGTTAATTTTTTGATCCAGATTATTCTCTATTAATTAAACATTATTAAAGCTTGTTGACGCTGTAAAACAATGGTGACTGAGGGAGCATAAAAGATAAACAACTTTATAGACAGATTTAAAGAAAATCTATACAAAACATTGTGAACAAGAAAATTAGTATACTGAGTGTGGGGACATGGGTAATCATTACTTAGGGTATAATACGACATATGGAATGATTGCATGGATGAAATGAAATCAATATACATTGATAAAGCATATTTTCTAACCCAGTGCACGTGTTATTTATGAGACAGTCTAAAAACTAGCATTGGTTTGATATTTGCCTCCTTTATCACAGGATATAAAACCCCCTCTGTACTTCTGAATTTGCTCGTGCCCAAATTAAACCATAGTGATAAAAACTTGTGGCTGCAATTTAATACATGGAGAAAAAAAAAGCTACAGTTTCCTCAAACAGCATATTGTTTGCAGCTCAAGGTGAAAATAATACCATAAACTATAAGCGTGCCCATAATAATATGGGTTCATACAACCACGCTGCAAAAAAAAGTAAGGCACATTTCATCAAGCTAATTGCCTGTTTGTGAGAGGGAGCAAACTTTTCTACCACCACTCTATTATTGAGGCTCTTTCTTAATCATAAATAGAGCCCTTGTATCCCAGAGGGACTTGCTATTCTAATTTACAATTGAACTAAAGACCAAAGCTATCAATCTTTCACAGACACTTTATTTCTGCCCCCCTTCTCTCTTGTAATTGTGGTGACATAACCATAAACAACAGAGAAAAGACTGCTGTGACTGATCTGTGGAAATGACAGCATTAACACATGAGCTGCACATAAGCACTCCCATCCGCCGGGCACGTGAGTGTGTGCACACACACATCAAGGTGGAATGAATATTAAGGGCATACACGCAGTGACACAGACTTGATTTAAGTAGTGTTATTAGGATTTCTTCCTGACACACAAGGATAAGGCTTAATACCCTTCATTAGTCTGAATCAAAATATCGATACAATAGTTTGTGAGAACATTTTTAGAGTTAGATACCCTAAGATAAATTCAATTGCCACTTCTAATTAACAGATTGTGAGGAGTAATTTATGGCAATTTTTGAGGTTATTATAATGCACTTTATCTTGTTTTTTAATCAGTTATTGGCCATTGATAAAAGGAAATTGTTTTGTTAACCCGTTGTGTTATGATAGTAATATTATTATGACGGTTGGTAATTTATTTTACATTGATTTACATGCATTAAGGCCATACTGTACATTTTGTAATATACAAACAATAGTCATCATAAAGGGCAGTAGCGTCTGACATCCAATCGGTAGTTACTAAATTGATAATAAATGGATTTTGTTTCAAATACTCTTTTCCAGAAGGTGAGGGGTTTGACAGTCCATTGGAGGGGTCTTTCTGATGAATTAAAAGCTCACTAAAAGGGCAAAGTGTCATGCTGGAGGAGGTGTTTATCCTCCTCAACCAGAGAGATTTTTCACAATCTGTCAACCTTAACAAAGTACTCATTAATGTCTTGTACAAAGCATTGATGAATGATGTATAAAACATTGATACATCTGTTACAATTCTAAAATCATCATCAAGGTTGCCATATAAGTGAGTGGTCCCGAGAACTAATTTATCATGTTACATACTTTCATGTGAAGCCAGCGCATAGTGTATACAAAGCGGGAACATGTCTCCACAGGTTCATGTCTTCAACAAAGCCCTGCCAAGGTCTCATGCTGTCAGCGTGTTGCTGGGGAGCCTCGGACACATTCCTGCATGCAGTGGCGGTGCAGTGTCACCACCGCTGCACCATGCCTCCGTGATGACTTTAATGATGAGTCTTTTCGTTAATGAGTTAATGCAAAAACTCTCAATGTCATCTCAAAGATAAGAGGGGAGAAAGCGATGCATTGTACACATAATGACAGGCTCCCTGCATGCCCCTGAGATGTCACGGGTCAGCCATGTTAAGAATGTGTGTGCCCAATCATCCACTGATCTTTATCTGCTGGGCCTGCAGCTAACCATGACATGGGCCCAATCAGGGGTGCTGATGAATGGACAAAGGGGCCCTTGAATTGTTGAAGCTGCCACATGACTGCTTCTCTACTAAATCATGATGACATTAGCAATCAATATACCAATTACTGAACAAGTTATTAAACATGTTTTGAAAAGCAATGATCTTTACAAACTATATAAAGTACATTACAAGGGTTTGTGATGTTTGGGAGCAACGTCACTGGCAGGTACCTTTTTGATTTACAACCTTCATAAAGACTATTTTATGCATGAAATGACATATTTCAAAAGATAACCACAGTAATTAAGTAAACAGTAATTTGTTTGTAGAAAACAAATTATTGTTTGGAATCATACATTGGATACTAGAGACTAAGCTCAAGAAAAGAGTCATATGCATCCCCTGCAGTCAAAAACAAAGACAACAGTTTGTACTTAAACTGAGTTTGTGATGCAATCTTAATCGAGTTACACATTTTAAACACAACCCACCAATGACTGATGTACAAAGTGACAAATCAGGACCATATATGGCTTCAGATAGCACAAGGAGTTGGAGTATAAAAGGTTGAAAGGATAAATTCCAGCCGTCACTGACATCATAAAACCTGACAAATTGTAATAACGGACTGTGTAATCCACACCACTGTCAGTCTGATGTCTTCAAGCTCCCACTGACACAGTTATAGTCTCAGATTCAAGTCTGCAGCCAAGTTTAGACAAAAAGGCCCATCCGGTCCGTTGGCGTTTGTCTTGTTTTACATTATCTGAAATCAAACGCTCTATTCCACTCCCATCGTTCCAATATAGAACAATCAGTCCAGCCATAATGTGGGAATGTCTGTGATACTAACAAAAGGACGCTGACATTTATACCCAACAGACATGACTTGACGGGGCATGGATTCCTGCAGTGGCTTTGTGCATGGTACACTAGACTGGCTGGATAGATAATGACACTTTATTACGGGGTCATTATGGCAGGTAACTCTCAACGATGAAAAGGCAGATCTAGTCAACATGGACAGCTGTGAGACAGGTGACCCAACATGTTAACAAATATGGCAAATGGGCATTATGGGACCAATGAATTCTAAAGAAGCTCTGGGGATAGATCAACATAATAGATCGGCCCGTCTAAGGATTACCAAGATAGATACACATCTTAAGGCTGGTTTAAGGAACTATTCTCATCTATTGTGACTAAGCTTTCCCACAGATGAAAGATGAGAAGGCAACATCTGAAATATTACAAATGTAGTGTTAAAGAGTCTTTATAAGATGCTTACCTTTAGTGCTGTCTCAGGTGTCCTGTCTTCCTGTTTGATAATCATTACCAAACTAGGTAAATAATACATTGCATTTATTTTCGCTGGGTTAACTGCGAACTCAAACACATAAACAAGTACAAATAATATATTCAAGAAAACATTTGTTTACTCTTAAACAGTTCGGTGTACATATTGACACAATACACAAGACAAGACCAATCACAACCTCTGGAACAGATGTTCGATAATAACAGATGTACTGTCACCGCTCAAGGGCAGGCTGTGGTACAGTTGTCATTCTCGGTCACTGCTTTAAATAACATCAGGTCAAGATAGAACTCAACACTATGAACTTAAGCAATGATAATACCTTGCCAAACTCAAGTTTAACACTGTGATTAAGGGTCCGGGAGCATTTTATGTGGTTTCCAAATTGTGCAATTGACCTAATATCTGCTAATTTATTGTAGGAACCTTCCAGAGTCCAGACCAATTTGGCAGTTATTTTGAAGTAAGACCCTTTCTCCCTCTTCATGGATTCCATTAAAAATAAAAGTTTCACATTTCTTTCAAACATCGTATGTGTCTCACTGGAGCTGTCACGGAGCCAAAGAAAAAACAACAAGTTGTATGTGAAATGTTAATTTGAACAACTCCAGCGCAAATTGAAATGTTAAAATGACCACATCTGCATTCGTTCTATTCCAACACCTCCCATGGGGTCGAGTTTGTGTCGGGATATTGATACTTCTTACAGAACTGGGATGTTCATCCAGTTCTTTTGTCACTATGCCAAACGTTTACCCAATGAGATCAGTCTAGGTGGCTGCAAATCCTATAACATGAGATTAGCCCTTTTGACTTCACAGACAAGATAATGACGTCAGCTAATGTATGAACAATAGAATACCTCTGTGTTCTGATACCTCGCGGAGAGAGACAGCACTTTGTTCTGGATTCATCCAGTTTGCTTTGAATTTAGCTTCACCACCCAATCACTTGAAGGGGTTCATTGCCGCTTCTACCTAATATGCAATCTTCAGAGCAAATTAAAAACAAAGGCTTGTTTGTCCTCTGGACTGTACCAGGGACACAGCAGTCTATTTTCTTGTGTGGATTTCTTAAAAGTGCTCACCGCAGCAAGTGATTCTCATCACGTACAGTATGTGCTATTAGTGGGTCACACTGAATGCACAAGTGGTTTAACACTGTACCCTGTAAGTAGATGTTAACCTGACAATAACAGGACTAATACGATGGTAGTAGCTCCTTCACCTTTAGTTTGTTCTTGTTCCTGAGCTGAGGCTGTATTGTTTTTTCTACATGAGGATAACCCTAAATTGGCCCAAAGTTTTTTTCTCTAATGTGACCCATAAAAGACCTAGTTGTAAAAGACGAGATATGATGCAATCAATCTCATGCATCGAATGCATTGGCTGAAATGCATTAACGGAAACAATCAGCTATGGTCTAAAGATGATTTAGCTTTTTATTAGCTAAAAATGAGCTGGTATACTGGCTACTTGGAAAATAATCCAGATTTAGACTCTAGTAGTCACTCAACTCTAGCTTAATTAATTAGCATCTCAAGTTGCTAAAAGGAATGTAAACAATGACTAGCACACCAAAGTTGACATTTATTGCCTGCAAATTTGCTATCTTCCTCAGACCGATAGTCTCCCAGATTGCATTGTGTGCAACTGCTGTACATGAAGGGAGACTTTTGTGAGTTTGAATTTTATAGACTTAATGCATAGGACAAATCCTTCTTTTTTTCACAGAATTATATTGGCATATAAGTTTGCTTAAGATTTTCTTTATTACATATCCTGCAGCCCTTTTGAGCACATGAGGATGTTTTTTAACAGACATCTGATTTGTTCAGCTGGATAAGAGCCTCAAATTGCGTTGAGAATTTGCTACATATCATGGCTGCAGTTCGCACATGTATCCCCTAATGATTTATTTCGATGTAAATGGACAAATTGAAAAAGGTTTTGTTCCATAGTGTGATTACACAGCATAACAACAACTCAATGAGAGAGTACACAGCTTTAATTTGATATTATCACACAACAATTAGGAAAAAAGACCAGTGGGAAGGTCCAAAGAACAACCAAGGGTGAAAGTCCCTCAGCCAGTGAACTTTGTGACCTGTTGGCTTTCCATGTGACCCCACCAATAAGAAATGCCTTAGGTAATTTAAATCAAGTGGAGGTGTGTCACTTTCAAACAGACTCAGCTGAATAGCCCTGCCAGAGCAGCATGCTGCTCCCCTGACCAGATGTGTGGGGCTGTTTTTATTACAAGAGAAGGAGAAGCTGATAGTTGCAGGTGCAAGGCTGACATGAGGGCCAGCTTTGCAGGCCTTCATAAAGGGGATATCCATTGCCTGCGTTTAATCAGAGCCGGTGGGAAGGGATGGGATTCATTGCTCTTTGATGGAGAGCACTGTTATGAAGATGGACAGTCACTTTGCTCTCTAAGTGAAACCATCGTTTAGCCTCAATTCCCAGAGAAAAGGCCCATTTGTTATCCACAGGGGAGTGCAGCAGGGGTGGCTATGCTAGGTGGAGGCTGCATACATTTTCCACACAGTTCCCTTGCATATAATTACGGTCTGAGAAAACCGCCTAGGCTAAAGCCAAAGTGACATACAATATAGACTTTGAATATCTTTCCCTCTCAGACCAACAGAGTAAAACAAACACACACACAAAACTATGTATGCACTGTGTGTCTCTGCATGTGTGCATAGAGGCTTACTCACATGTGTTATCTACTGTTAGGTTGAAATATCCAACTATTGCTGGAAAAAACATCAGTATTGGAAAAATCAACAAAGTCCTCAAAGAAGACAAAGATGTTTTCTTTATTCAGCAATTGCTTGCTTTCTACAAGTTATGTACTGCAACGTCAAAACCAAGTCAAATCTTGGTGTAATAGCATACACACTGTGATTAAGGCATGGTTGGGGAACTTAAACACTTGGTTAGTTAGGTAAAGATTGTGGTTACATTTAATAAAAAGGTGAACATTAATTTGTCTGTGAGATTGGGTAAAAACTTTGGGCGTGCTGTGCGAAGGTCAGAGTTGTTGTATGCACATCCAGCACCCTGAAGACCAGGTCTTATAATACTTCCTGCAATTTCTCTGTATTCTAGAAAAGATGTGCCAAATCATCCAATATGAATGTAATTCTTCAAGGCTGAATTATCACCACTTTGCTTAGCTAAAAGAGCTGATTAGAAACCTTTAAAAAGTGGATCCTGTTAACAGTCTGCCCACTGTTCCCTTCCTGACCTCCAACAGTCTGTTAAGATTCATTTGAGGACAGGTTTATCAAACAGTTTACTCTCTAACAGGAAAAGAATGAGCCTTGTCACAGCAAGTGACACAGTGAAGAAGACAAGTCTATGTGTCTCCTTAATTCCTCACTCAGTCATCCAAGAGGATGAGAATTACTCCATGTATCATTCTGATAAAGAAGGTCCACTCAACTCGTTCCTGATTTTGGACTCAAATTCTAATATGCTAAGTGGGAGTGTGTCTAAAAGGTTAATATATAGGAGACAGCCTTTGATTGGACGTGAGTAATTGTTAATGATAATAAGTAATCAAATTAAAGAGAATTCATTTGCTGAATTAGATCTTGTGTGACAGGCCCACAGCGGGACATAAACGCACTAGCAGAGACTTACAAAAAACTCAACACACTGTTATCAGGTCTGACATGTTCCTGGAAGTCTGGCCCTCTGCCACAGAATCCTTCCTTTAGCTTTTAGTGATTTTAAATCTCCCTGCTGTATCCACTTTCAGGAATTTTCCAGATCCATTGTTTTGTTTCTAAATAACCACGCTTGACAGGCTTGCCATGGACGACTGCTTTATAGTATCAGGGTATCTGTGTCTTTTCAGCCACATGTTGTATTTCACACTTGCATTGCCTTGTCTCAGCTATCATGCCTTTGTTGTGTTTAATGGTATCTCCAGCCTTGGACCACTGATACCAGCTGAGCGGTCTGAGTGTTAGCACTCCTCAATATCTATTACAATTAGTTTTTGATTAAGGAACCCTGCCTGGCTATTTGAAGCCTTTAATGTTGTGTCAACTGGATGATGATGGAGAGAGCAGCATGGACGCCTCCCAGTAACAAAGCGGCCAGTAAAAGGCTCTGAGTGAACCATTTTATCTTCTTAATGGAAACCAGATGACCTCTCTTTTCTTTTTTCCCTCTGTTTTCTAATGTTGAAGTTTTTCTTGAGGCGATACCAACTCAGAGTACTCTCTCACTTAGGTAATCTAAGCCAGAGATTTTGGCAGCTTTATTTCCCCTTATCAACATTGACTTTGGCCAATGGTTTTCACACTCTCATAGACCTGGAGCATAGCAAACACATCAGCAAGATCTATGACAGATCAACTACACCAAAAGTTCCTCATAATCAGAATTTATTGAAACAAATTAAACTACATTTTAGTTGTGACTTTAAGTTAAAAAATGTTTTAAAATTAAATGAAGTGCTTGCAAACATTCTTAATGCATCTTAATGACTTATAGAAAACATTTATGCAGCATGACTAAATTAATATTGTTTAAAAGTAGAGCAGGTAACACAAATTGCTTTTCAGACTTTATGTTGTCCCCTTGATGATATTAGCAAAAATAAACATAGATCTTATAAGGAATACACTTTTCATGGTGGTCAAAGTTCATTTTTCTTAGAGTTGTGTGCAAGTTGGAAAATGATAATTTTTCACTGAATATATCTTTAGCAACACAAATCATACACAACTGACTTTCATCAATTATTCTGTGGTACATCATCTTTGAAAAAAGGATGCTGGATAATATATTTATGATAGATAATTTAGACAACTATTATGAAAATGTTATGCAGCAAACACTATTATAAAGTTTGAAAGCTAAAGCAAACAATGTTTACTGCAAAAGTAGTCAAAAGACACATGAATAAACATGTCAAGAAGTCCAAAGGTCAAACAACCACACTGCCTTTCTGTATTTTAAAAAGCTGAAAAATATTCAAGATTCATGTTCGTGGCACCCTGGTGGTTTTGAGCGATCACATGTTGAAGCAATTCACAGAGAAATAAGTTCTCCCCTAACTCACTGTTTAGGTACGAGTAGAAAGTGAGAAAGCAATACAAATACTTCTCTGTATTTCACCTAAATAAAAAAAAAGATCCTAAAAAAAAATCATTCAATGAGGGTCTAATGAGGTTTAAAGTGCTATTTCCTGCTTAGTCAAAGCTGGGATTGGCTCACTGTTCCTCATTCTGACACTGAATAACCAGCTAACTTCCTCTTTACACATGCCTTAAAAAGTAAAAAAGTGATACATCAGCAGTGTAATCAATTACTGATTAAAACATCGAGTGCTGTAAACAAGCAGTCCAAACAACATATGATGGCACACACACTGGCTCCCTCCTTCATTCCCCACACAAACTTTAAAATTAAAACTTATACTGCTGAGGACTGCGAGCCCTCTCTGTCACTTTCACTAACATGAGGTGGAGATAACAAAAAGTCCTGGCATGCAAGCAGTCTGATAAGTCACAGCTTGTGTAGTTTTGTTTAGTTTACTTAATCCCTCAGCTGGAAATGACCTTGTGAACTTAAGTGGGTTTGAATGTTTTTCTTTCCTCTGCTTCTTCTTTTCTCTTTTTCATTTCGATCAGTCTACAGCTATCTCCTCATACAATACCTTCATTTCTTTTTTGTACTTTGGATGTCTTTCAAATATTCAAGGTGATATAGATTTAGCTGCCATCGACTGTGTGTGTGTGCCTCGGCTGTTTTACCAATATGATCCAGAGCTTTCAGTCTACTAAATTCACACATCACAGGTCAAAGATCGCTGTCCTAGAACAATTACACTCACTCTTTTAGCACCAGCTTGAACCTGCTTTCATCAAACCTGCTTTTGAGCACACATGGCCTATAACCTTGCCAACCTTGGATTAATCATTACCATGACCTGTTTATCTGATTGTCATGCAGGTAACCATTAATAAGTGTTTGCCTCCCAATGACCTCTGAAAATGGGCATGCAGCCTTTGCCCCACAAATGTCATTCCTATCAGAAAGGTTTGTTCTTTTTTCTTTTAAAGTGGCTGCTCCCCGGACTATAATAATTCAACTGGTCCAGCCTGATAAAAACCCAATTCATATATTTGATTCTCCTCAAATTGTTTTCAATTTCTTTTGAAAACAGCCCACTCATAATTCATCCCAAGCACTGGGTTTGCTTTTATGTTATTACTTATATTACTGGACAATTTGGGACAAAGTACAAAAGAAGAAAGAAAGAAAGAAAGAAAGAAAGAAAGAAAGAAAGAAAGAAAGAAAGAAAGAAAGAACGAAAGAAAGAAAGAAAGAAAGAAAGAAAGAACAAAACAGGGATTAATAGAGAAGCTAAAATTGAATCTGGCTGAGATTTCTATTGGCTTTGTGAAATCCTGCCATTTCCCAGTGACCAGCCGTGTCGCCCATCTTGTGTTTAGCTGATGCAGAATGATAACTCACCAGTTGTCTTCCTCCATGAGATGGGTAATATATAGCTGAGAGGTGCACTGACATAGTTATAGCTGTTGGTGTCCTCGAAAAGACAAGGAGAGTCAATTACGATAGCAGAGCAGAATGCCTGGACGAATGTCAACTCCCCGCGCAGACGGCTGTGATAAATAACACCTGACCTCACACCAGGCGGTGGTTTCTCTGCAGGGCCCGTGACAAGCCTGCACGTGGAAATGTGAAATCAAGGCAGAATGTGGGGCACTTTAAGAGAAAGGTGTAGGGCATTGTATGAGAGGACAGGGGACGTCTGAATGAGCAGCAAGACATGTCAGGAAACATACACACTGGTGTTTACTTTATGGCAATGCTGTGAAGATATGAAACTTCACTCGGGGGGTGTTGTGGCAGGCCCTGCTGTTATTCATACCTGCTTCTGACAAGAAAAACAAAGCCCCGTCCTGCTCATACTCTATTTGTCCGCATGAGACATAAAGCAGCAGGTTGGTCTGCCCGGAACTCCCATTGCGCTCTTCTGAGTGTAATCTTTGTTGACAGAAAGCAAGTGTGGGTATCAGGTCACTTTCTATGGCTTCCAGTAATGCACCAGCACAGTGTTGTGAACCCAGCAGAGACAGCGTGCAGATTGTTAATGATCTAAGTGCAGAGAGCTCTGGGCATGGTTGAGGACAGACTGGATTATTACTGACAGTCGCAAGGTGAGGGTAAAGCAGCACAATAGTGAGAGCAGCTGAATGTTCTCATCCTCCGCCTGCACGTGCATGTACTGTCTATATGCAGGCATGCAAGGCGTGTGTGTAAGGGGCAGAAAGGGGCAAATGGGGGAGTCCTGGGTCCCATGGGAGACATGCTGGCTGAAAGAAGGGAGGAATGAGCAACAGGCAGACACAAGGGCACAGGCAGATGTGTGCAAAGATAAATAAGGAGATAAATCACTGAGTGTCTGGGCCCAAGGCATTTGCATTCCTGAAATGAAACTCCAAGGAGAAACACTGGTGTGTACTGAGCTTCAGTGACTTTAAATATATACAGAGTGTACGGTGTACTGTATGTACATGTAATGTGTGTGGGACAGAGAAGATATATTTTAATCCAGCAGCTAAACAGTAAAAAGTATCACATTACTACTTCAAATATTACCCTTCATGCAACCCTTATAATGTCAAGCAACTGCTTCCTGCAAAAACTCCTGGCTGGTTTAAGCTTTTATCACACGCTGGATTTAAACAAAATAATGAACTCGAGCAAATTGGAGGTAATTTTGATAACAAGCATTCCTCGGCTCTGCTAACATAAATGGTGTAAGGGGTCACCTCCACATTGCTTATTTTGAGCAGAGCGTGTTTGATCTATGAAGGTCCTGGGTTGTCTCAATGTCACAAAGAAGGACACTCCCCTTCTGGGAGTGCAGCACTCTACATGTGATTTCATGTCCACGGAACACCTCAGATAAAAGTACGCATTTGAATTCATTTCCAAACCCTAGCACATTGCTTTATGAGCTATTGTTTGAGTATCAACAGAGTGAAAATTGCTTTAGAATAGTCCCCATGCCTTCCAGGAATGACTATTATAAGGCTCCTTTATAATGTTTTAAGAACACAATAAAAATATTGCAGGCTTTACAACGTATTCAACGCACAGTAAAGACATTTTGAAAGAAATGTACTGTACAGTTCAGAAAGCAGTTATAGTACTCTTTCAGACTTATGCAAGTATAAAACATTGATATTTTGCCATTCCAGCATAATCATTCACCCTGGTCATAACTTCACCAGCACTGGGACTTTCCCATGAACAGAGCAGGCAGAGGGCTGAAAACACTCATGGTGGGAGGCTCTGGGTGTGTGGGAGGGAGCATGAAGGAGAGACTGTCATCACTAATTCCTTGCCAGGCAGCCCAAGAAGTGTTGACTAACTAATGACCGTGTTTAACAAGTGAAGTGTATCATGCTTGAGGAAACACAGCTGGATATGGGTCCTGTGCATTGAGTGAGTTGGAGAAAACAATTCATTGTCTTAAATGCTATCCACCCACAGACAGTTTTCTCAAAGCGAGGAGGATGCCTATTCATGAATGGAGCGAAGCGGGAGTTAAATAGGCAAAGGGAAACAGCTGGATTTTTAAAGCAGGATGGTTGGCGGTCGGGTCACAGAGGCATATCTCTGTGGTACTGTGGTGGGAGTGGAGGATAAAACGGTAGTCCAAAACTCGTAAATGAGAGGTAGAAGGATTAGGATCTGAGCGCAAAGAAAATGAATGCAATTTTTCTAAAGGATGTACAAAAAGGATGAGAGAAACTGTTTCCTCTGTAAATCATACTCTGTATCGGCTTGAACAACAATCAACAGCAGCTCATTTATACGAGAGATGTCATCTTTATTAGTAGGTCAAACTGAGTTCAGAGGTGTTGTGGGAACACTTTGAATAAAATAAATTAGACTGGAGAAAATGAAATCACCTCTGTCTACCACAAAATACCTCGATATTACATGGGATTTAAGCATATGTTATGAACTTGTCTGACAATTATTCTAACTCAAATTTGGCACCTGGCAGCTACACTAACATGTGTTGGGATGATGCAGCGGAGCCAAGTTAATGTTTTATATTATAACTACAGCACTCCTGGCCAGACTAAGGCTCATGCTGTTTTGTATTTCTCTCAAGAGTGTGTTCATAACTCATTTCACATGCCAAGATTCTGTTTGCCTATAATGAGGCAGAAAAAGGGAATTTTATTTTACAGCATCGCTTTGGTTGAATGGTGAACTAGTGTTTCTCTAAAATGTCCTTCTAATGAGCATTTCTTTTGCTCACAATCATTTATGACCAGGCTTTGTCATATTTTGACCATATGATCTAAAAAAAACATTTATGGCCTCTCCATTACCTTATTACCTATCCCCATACTGTATATGCTAAGTCAGCAAATCAGAAACAAAACTTATTTGTGAGAATATACACCACTCTTTCAATCCGGTGTCCCAGAAACTCATTGAATAAATCTACTTTTAACTTAAATATAAGGCAACCTTTTTTAGCAGCATGGCTATAATTGCAATGTCAGCAAATGGGTCTAAAATAAAGTTTGAAATAAACTAAATATTTAATGATTAAATACCTACAAAACTAAAATGGTTAAATGTTATAGTAATTATCAGGATGTTAGCATTGTAGTTTGAGCATTTAGCACAAGGCAGTTCTATGCACAAATAGGGATGCTTGACTTGAGCATCAGACACCAGTTTACTGAATGAATATTGACCAAAACCACAGCCCTAAGGAAAATGCTATTGTTGCCTTAACCTCATTAAAGAGGATGTAGATGCAAACATTGGTCCCAAGTGTAAAACAATTCCTGTTCTTTGTACGTCTGACGACCTCTTTCCTTGCACAATTACATAACCTTACAAAGCATACTTGACGAAAACAAGTAAAAAAATGTCAATTTTGCAAGACAACAGTTTAGGGTCAACCTGATCACTTTCCTAGAGGCTGTGTGACTAGAATGAAACGTTTTACAACAAAACACTTTCCAATCAACATGATCGAGGCAGCATTTATTGTAAAATCATGTTGTTTTTGGCAAAACAAATTATTAGCATATAAATATGATACAAGACTAAAAGGTATGAATTAGAAACATGTAAAAATGTCAGTTTTAAAAGTTTGAGTCACCCACCGTACTCTAGCCAAACCCCCCCCCCACACACACACACACACACACACACACCTCTGTGAGGAAGCTGCCCTAAGCCACTTAAATCTGCGCTATTTGATAGTGTTTGTGAAACGTTTACTTGCGACCTGCGCTCTCAAACTCCTTAAGCCATCCACATGACTGAGGGAGTTGAAGGGCCTTTTAAGGCCCTAAGTATTGCCAGAGTCCTCCTTATATTACTGATGATATCTGTCCTGAGGAGTTTGCTGACAAGAGCCCAGGGATCATAAATAGCCATAAAGCAGATGGGAAATTACATCTTATCCAACACATACTGAAATGGCCTGTCTGTTGATAGAAAAGGCTCACTACGGTGTCTTTAAGCGGGGATTTAGCCTTTGACCCATCCTCCTCAAGCCCATGGACACTACTACATCACCACTCAATTGCCATAGATAGCTTTACACTGCACAGCATCACACTGTGTTGTAAAACTAGTATGTCTGAGTGCTAAACAGCAGTCAGGGAAATCCTTAAGCAAACCATCTGGCACAAGTACATACTATGTTCTTGTACAGACTTGAGCAAATAGGTGGTATTGTTAAACTACAGTGTTAGGACATGTTTGTACAAATTGTTCTGTATGCGCTCTCACAGCACAGAGTTTGATTGAATATTGGAGAGACAGAGTGAGAGCGCGAGACAACATTAATCCCTTAAGCCCTTCAATGATGGCCTCTGACCAGGCCATATGAGATCCACTACCCTCTACTAATCTGCTCCAAACAGTGACAAACTCAGAAAAAAGTGGCTCTTGCATTTAACAAACTGTTGACAGCAGGATTATCCAGTTTGTGGCAATGCAAACGTCAGAAATCCCACCAGAAGTGCATGTCTCTTGTTGTCAACTTTGATTAATTTTTCATTTTACAACATAACCTTGACTGATATACTTTTAAACATATAGATGATACAGCTTCATCACTTAGTCTCTGTGGGATAGTTACATAGAGATGAACAGCACTACTGTATAGTGTATCTATGGTCGGAAAAATAAAATAGTTTTATTAATGATAATGTTAAACTAACTTTCCTCTAAAGAGACACTTTTCAGGATAAAATACTTTTAGAACATTCATTGTTGTTTCTTTTATACGTTATTGGTGAAATGTAATTATCTCAGGTCTCAGCTGTATTAACTCACATATTTGGTGTATTTCTGATCAACAGTTTAGCTGGCACCTCACAGATAGACCTTGTCATTTCTGTTTATTATTAAAAAACTCTGCGCACCTTTCTTTCTTCTGCTCTTTCTTTCTGTAATGAAGGACCCTCACAGGAACAATATGATAGGTTAAATGAAAAGCCTGAAATGCTATAATGATGAGATTTTTACTTTGTAATTCATAAGGTGTTGAATAGCGTATACAACAGAAGGATCAGTTTTCATTTGTATAATCGGCAAGAAACATCAAAAATCCTGTCTTACTTTCATTAGCACTCAAACTATTTAAAACACAATTTTGTGTTAATGTTAATAATTTAGGGTTCAGTCTGGGATGTAAAATAGAAAGCAAACTTTATCATACTTTTTTTTCCCCCCTGGGGTCAATGTGCTAGTAATATTTACCTTTGAATTCCTCCTAACTTCATTCTAAACCATTACAAAACTGATTCGTCATCATTAACCCTCTTACACACACTGTTTGTTTGTTTGTTTGTTTGTTTGAAGTGTGTGTGAGCATGCATTAACACATAACTCTATCATCCAGTTCATTAACTGTAATACGGTCGCCTCTCATCCCATAAAACCCTTGAGTTTTTGATTGACACTCTCAGCCATGCTCACACACTGCTGATTTACACGCATTGAATACACAAAGTCAGCCAGCGGGGTCACAGGAGGATCTTGTTTTGACATATCTCTTTTGAGATTTCACAAAATGTGCTGCCTGTTACTTTCTAAGCCTTGAACCTACAGACAGCAAAGCACTATAGCATAACAGAGTAATGGTGACATTAGGAGGCTTTAAAATATGTTGGAATAAAATCAATTTCCTGCTTAGGTAAAAACAAGGCATACTGCATACTGCAAGGCATGCCTTTCAAAAATGAATCTTTACTAGAGCAGTGATTGGTTGAAGCCACAATTATTTTCCTTCAATACATTGAGCTTTTCCAGAATATATTTCAGTTGAGGTTCTTTGGGCAAGACATTGAGAAAGTGCACTTCCTGTGAATACATCTGTCCCACTGTTTTATTTCAGACGGACCATATCCTCTAGCAGGGATCTATGATTTTGTCTTCAATTTTATGTATCTGGACACTAATGAAATGTGCTCAGCTAGTTAGCCCACTCAACCCCGCCAGCATCTGTTACAATTGCGAATGATTGCTCAATAAGGTAACTGCTCATAATGTTCTTATTCCTGTGGTGTCTTGGTTGTGACGGTGGACTCTCTATGGCTGGGTCTCGCTGTTGCGCATGATGCAGTCCATGGAGCTTTGCTGTAACAGAAACATGGCCAAGGGTGGTTGTAGCTTTCCCAAGCCACACCTTTCTTTGCAGTGCGCTCTGCATCAGATCTGAAGCTGCTTGTGTTGAGGATGCAATTCCATGCTGCTGCATGATGCATCACGCATGAGCAATTTCATTCTCCAGAGAGGGAAGAGTGATTGGCTGGGAGTTTTTCATTCTGTTTTATCCTATATTTTCTATGATTAAACCGAATAAACTCACAGTTAGAGTCCCACTTCCTGATTTCGGGCTTGGACAGTGGAGTTGTTGATGACAGTTGCCTGTCGCAAAACAGTTTGGTAGCCATCAGGGACCAAAGCTAGGCCCATTCAGTGAGCAGCAGGCATAATCCTGTTTTTACCCAGACTGGCAGCTTAAGGGAAAGTGGGGTCCACCATTTGGATTCGCAGATGATGGAGCTGTCTTCCCAGCTGGCCTCTAATCTAACGGCGGGTGAGAGTACGCCATGTAGCTATGCCGCCACTCTCCATAATATGCAGTCGTCCTGCCTTACAGTCAGCAGACACATTTGAGAACAGCCTGCAAAACTGAACGTTAATTCCAACACTTTCCTTTGTCATGTCTTTTCCTTTGCAGCATACCGACATGTTAGAGGACAATCCACAAGAAGACAGGGCAAGACCAACTCTCTTCACTCAGTCTAGCTGCTGTTTGTGACAAGATATTTTTGATTTTGGCTCTTTATAGTCTTTTTAATTCCTGGAAAGATTGGCAGTGGAGATTGCGGAGGTTACTCTTTGTCTCTTGCGGACTGATGAGCCATAATGTGAGAGTGGCATTGCCTCTGACCCAGGATCAGAAATTCTCAGATTGCTAACTCAGCACAAATTAAGGGGTTTCCTTTCAGACACAGCAACCCAGGTTAGCGGACACAGCATTTACTTTTCATTAAGTTACTACAATATATCTGAGGGACCTGATCTTTTAAAGTTGTGTTTTATTCACTCTTACATCATGCATTCAACAGCTTAATAAAAAATGCAAAGAGTTCTGTTAATGTGTTAAGACACCTCATCAGTGTCAGTATGTCTCTTTTTGTTATCCAGTAACTTCGCTGGAAACTAAATGCCAACTTTGAAAATTAAGTGATTTAATTACATGTTTTAAATGAAATCACTTTTGCTTTTAAATTGCATGTGACAGAGAGGAGATGTAGCTTAGGTTTATCTAGGCTAAAGGTACAAAGCAGGAATGGCAGACCCCGTGGGTCACAGTATGCACTGGAGGCAAATATATTTAAAACCTCTAAAGATCCACAAGAGAGGAAGAGCAATGCAATTGTAATTGACCGTTTGTGAGTTTAGGCAAAGGGAAAAGTACCAAAACACAAGTGAATTATTTCAACTGGTATTGAAGAGCTTAAATATTATGACACACACACACACACAGACACACAGACACACACAGACACACAGACACAGACACACAGACACACACACACACACACACACACACACACACACACACACACACACACACACACACACACACACACACACACACACACACACACCAGTGTTCTCTGGTTGGCTAGGAATCAGACTTTGGTGAAAGAAAAATCCCTCCAACTCCCATCCTGATAGAGTCCATTGAATTGCAGACCCCACACCAAGTCTAATAGCAATGGGAATCAGCTGAAAATATGTGACATAATCACATTAGTGTCCTAAAGAACACAAAGCCTATAGTCAACGTTGCTTGATCAAGGCACATCTGGAGGGGAACAGGACTTGAAACAGAGTCCTGCCTTTCCCCTACTGAAATGAAAACAAGCTGTTTCACTATGCTTCCAGGCCAACGCAGAACAAGAACTTTGACACAGTAATGGATTGCTCCAGCAGCCACACAGCTTAATGTGAAGATGCCAGAAAAAAAAAAAAAAAGAGGGAGAAGAGAAGATCTTGAAAGGTTTCAGAACAACGCCCACAGCTTTCCCAGTGCGTTTGAACTCTGACCTGAAAGACTGAACATTCAAAGCAGTTTTTCCTCCTTTCCTTTGAAAGTGACTGTAAAGCTCTGTGCCTCTGTGCCGTTGTCCCATCTGCGTTAACAGTGATGTCCTATTGTTCAAGTGTTGATATCTGGTCCGTATTGGAGTTGCCAATAAAAAACACTAACAAAAAAATTAGAATAAAAAGAATAAGCTGAAAAAAAAATTGAAAAAAGAAACAAATGTGTAAAATAAAACCCATAGAAAATAAATAAAGGATCATAACTTTCCTCAAATTGTACACAACAACTGAGAGTATCCAGCAGAGCACATATAGAGGTGACAATCATTATAACGCCTTTTGCTTCAGTCCAAGTGTTCTTTTCAAATATGAATGCCAGTTAATATTTTCCAGAGGTCCTTCTACACACTTTTAATGCCCACTTTTTGTCTTCTCTCTATCCAAGGAACAAAGACTGGTTTCTGTTTCTGCTCTCAGCCTGCTGTGCGAGTAAGGGCCTGGCTAGCCCATTAACACCCACCTCAACATGTTCCATTCCAGCATTGGGAGCTAATTACAAACACTGGCTAGGCTTAAAAACCTCTTATAGACAGCAAAGAAAGAAAGAAAGAAACAGCGAGAGTGAGGGGTTTGAGGGCGTTAGAGGGAGAGAGAAAGAGAGAGTCGGTGGGGTCTTAAGAGTGGGGAGGCCCCAAAGAGGCTAATGAATCCATAGGCAGCTCCACCGCTCTGCTACTGCGTAAATAGTTGTTCACTATATGCACTGCTACTTAGGCAAAATAGGGCTTCAAAATGCTCGGCTTTTGTCACTCATCAAATTCCTCAAGAGCACAGGCGCTGAAAGGTGTGCTGGTGTTTTATTCTCCTTGTGCCTCTCTTTCTTTTCTTCCTTTCAAAATCCATCCCTGTGAAGTGGGGGGTAGGTGGGTGAGCAGCAGTGGCCATAACCCCTCAAATGAAGCTGCTCAAATCTGAAAATAGAGAGCAGAGAGGTGTTTATAAATGACGTTGTTATGGGGGGTTTAGAGAATTTGGTTAATAAGGACAGCTTGGATGTTGATTTTATATCTTGTCAAGATATTTTTCTTCTGAAACGAAAAACATAGTTCATCCCTACTTTGATTGGCCTTTTCAGAAATTCAAAATAAAATTGAGCAGTGTCACATCCATACGAAAGCTTTAGCTAAACATTAATAAAAGTTTCCTAAAGTAATTTCTCTGAAATTACATGGTGTGTAAATACAAAAGGATGAGAACCTTTCAAGGCAATGAATCTTTTGTAAGTTAGGATCAACTCCTTTGAGTCAGAAAATGAATTCTAGGATCTGAAAGCGTGAAAGAGAAACTCAAAAAACCTTGTGAAGCGACGGCCCTGCTTACCTTTGTAGTTAAAACTACAAAGATACTGCAGTCTCCTGCTGCAGATCTCTCCCCTAATAAATCTTTGCAAAAGACACATGACATGCATGCGGCTGACATTCGCTCCAAGCTGTGGTTAGCGCAGTAGTTCCCACATGTAACTGTCTCTAATCAAGTCCCGTGCCTCGCCGCCTGAGGCACAGAGATCAGACAGATCTCAAAGTGTGCCATCAACCACAAATTACAGCCCTTGATTTGAGGTTAACTGAGAGCCACTCCTCTAAGAATAACAGAGACAGTTGTAATACCTAGATTGGCAGAAACCTGTGACAGAGCTTAGGAGTAACACTTGGTATCAAATTTGGCATGGAACCATGTATTGTTACAGAAAGGCGGGTTACTGGGGACATTCTTTCTTTGGATAGTGAGTATATAATTACGTTGGATTTGTCAGAAGAGGGGAGAGCTGGGGGTCTTGGCCCAAACACCTCGACTCGCTGATAGTCTGGTCTATTTCCATAGCATGTGTAATCCAAATTCTTTTGGACTTTTTGGAACACTGAAGCCCTACACAGGTTACATCTCCAGCTGCCAAATTCCTACTACAGAAACCCGTAAAAATCAAGACAGAAGACTGTTTTATTTCACCTCACAAGGAAGGTTTTATCATGTGTACTTTTTGGCACGTAAATAAACAGAGCAGGGGTGAGCAGTAGCCTCATAAGAAGCACAATGACAAGCTGGATGCCAGAGTTTCGCATTTTATGTCCAGGCTTACTTTGCAGTCACCTTATTCAGCGCCTTTAGTTACCACATCATAAAGCTGAGGCAGATATTTTCCCCTTCTACCGGCACCTACTGCTGCTAAATCTACTTTTTAAGAATGCTTGCACTCGTTTGTTGAGATGTGAGCCAAAGTAAAGCAAAAACATTTGTCATTAGTTGGCTGTGGCGGAGGGGTGCCCCAGATGTAGCCCTATTGCTGGATTAAACGCAGAGTGTGTGTGTGTGTGTGTGTGTGTGTGTGTGTGTGTGTGTGTGTGTGTGTGTGTGAGAGAAAGAGCGTGAGTTTATGTGGCTCGTAGGCAAGCAGCCAAGAGAAAGCGGCCTCCTACTGTTTAATGACAATAAATTTACTGCCCCACTCCATACTGCTCTTGTATTTTGTAAACAAGGTTAATGCCCCTTTTAATTGAGCACCTGGTGACAGAATATGACTTTGCTTATGGTGACATTTACCTGAAGACTTCATCCAACCACAGGTCAAGCTTTTTAGGGCTTGCAAATTAAAATGCACAAGTGTTTGAAATCCCTTCATCATGCTCTCCAGTTAATGGTGCTTATATTTTCACTCCAGCGTCTGAAAGTCTGCATCTAATTTTGTTTATTTGGCACAGCTTTCTGTTAATTGTCACAAACATTAAGTGAACTTCTCTGATGCTAAGAATTATGCATTTCTTATTCCATCTCACTTAAGGTGGTTCCTATTCAATAAATACAAACTTAAAAGCCCTTTATTATCACCTCAAAAGAGGGATTATTGCTAATTGAGCATTGTAGCCAGATAATTGGGCCCGAGGACCTATCCACATGGAGAGAATAACCCTCCTAGTCTGATTCTAAAAAAGAGACAAAGCCAGGGGGTGGAGTAATGTGAGTTAAGGGATTCTCACCAGCTCTTGTGAGAGCTTGTTTCACATACACAGCTCAAAGTGGAGCTAATAACTTAACGCTAGTGTGTTTTCACTCTTGAGGGGTCTTTCTCCTTGGAACCTAGAACATTCTCCCAGATCCTTTGGTAAGGACTCTTGAGGGACTTTGTTGAGCTTGCCAAATTCTTTACAAAGACTCTCCCTCTCTTTATCTGCCTCTGCCTCGCTTACGCTCTCACACGCATGAACATACGCTCACCGCTCAATACACACACGAACACACACACACGAACACACGACACACACACACACACACACACACACACACCACACACACCACACACACACACACACACACACACACACACACACACACACACACACACACACACACACACACACACACACACACTTACTGGCAAAATAAACTTTTTGAGCTATAGTTGCAACTTCTTTTGGTTCAGTGAATAAAATGAATGCTTTTCTCTGATAATAACTGATATGATAATTGCATAAACATTTGCTTTGATTTTGACTGAAGACAGGATCATAACTGTCAAAGTCAAAGTCCACTTTATTGTCAAAGTTTCCACATGTGTTATACATACAGAAAATTGAAATACCGTTTCTGGCAGTCCCACAGTGCAAATATAAACAAGAACATATAACATAAAAAGATAAGAGCCTAAAAAAAAAAAAATAGGGGGGGTAAAAACGGGGTATACAAAAAAAACCCACTAAGTAATATATACATATATTAGACACAATCAAGACAGTCCTGTCTAAATCTGACCTCCTCCACAAACAGATCAGATAGAGACTGAAAGCTTTAACATTCACTTCTTCTGGAGCCAAATTTGTGTTTTTTGGTAACAGGACACACACCCTTTCTCTTTGTTTACAAATGTCGATTAATAACGGTCAAACAAAACATCAAGCAAACAAGTAGCCTACAGTTCAATGACATGTAATATACACATGGTAAATGGAATGCTTTTTCCCCCAACTATTTTACTCAAATTGTAAACTACTTAAAATAAGGGCTAAACCTGACTGACATCCATAATGTAAAACAACACAGCAACTATATCTAGTGGGCTTCCTTTTCCTGTAGGTAAAAAGTGAGCTCAGTGTCCTGTCTCTATATCTGCAAAAACACAATATGAGAAAAACTCTGGAATCAGCAGCGACCAGTCTCACTATCACCTTCTACGTACAGTGCATTGTTGCAGGGTCAAGGTATCCCACTTCCTTTTTTTACACAACAGGCCGATGTGTACAAGCAGAGTGTGGCCCAGACAGTGTCTCCATACCTATTAAATATATGTACACAGATATTTTCTTTTCACGTGATTTTCCTCCTCCAAGTAAAGCAATGCAGTAAGATTTCCCTCAGAAAATACTCTTTAAGTCAGAAGCTAAGCTAGTGGAAGTAAGTGTAACACTGCTAATGGGGACTCAATCCTTCTGCAGTGACCCTTACCCTCTCCCATCCTATTTCAAGACAAACAGCCCATGACTGCCCTTGACTCCTCCTCTGGTGCTGCAGCTTGATGGGCATCAGCTCTCTCTAAGTGTGACCCTTGGTTGACAGTTCTCTCCAAGCCCCGAACTTAAGCTGCCTTTTGCTAAGCCTGGTCTGACGACAGGGGCATCAAGTGATCACCGGTCTCGGTACGAGAGCACGCCCCCCAGTGGGAGGCTTGTTAGTGATCCTCCATTGCTCACAGGAGGAAATGCCCTTCCGTTTCCGCTGTCTAGAAACTGTACTCCCAGTGAGTGCAGAGTGCAAGTAAGACATTAAACTTTCCAGTGTTATCAGTTTAAAGTCAACACTATGGTCTAAAATGCCCCCGTTTAACCCATTTTAACTACATACCTTTGGTGTATTCTCAACGGACAGGTTATTTATATTCATAATCATTAATTCTGGACAAGATAATACTAGGGGTTAGGGTGTCACCCCTACACTGAAAACAACATGTAATCATCCATAAACCTTTAGTACAGATGGAGGAGAAAATACTAGGAAGAAATCACTAAAGTTATACACTGACTGTTTAAAGATCAATATGCATACAAGTACATGGCTCTAAAGAGAATTTCCAATATGTATGGTCCACAGTTGTTTTGCACATATGTTGTCCTTTTGCTAACACAACTCTAAATGTGCCTATGCAGCTGTGCTCACCATCAAGGTTTCAGAGGAAATAATGGGTAAGGATACAATAGCTTGCATTCTCTAACTGAGCTACAGGAAAAGGTCACAAGGAAACATATGGGGAATAATAGCTGAAGGAACATCACAAGCAGTATGTTGCCTTCTGTTAATATCACATCGGCATCTATTGCTGGTGAACTGTGTGGCGACTCTGGGATGAGAGCCAAAGCATTCTAAAAAGGTCAAAGATTTACTTTGTCTAAATTTCTCTCTAAATGTGACTGCAACAAAAACAAACATTTTAAAATTGCGTTTGAGGAAATGAAACTGTTGACTGTCATTGGGAAGTTACCCTGGGGAATAGATAAAGACTTGAAAAAAATAATGGTACAGTAATTGAACTACAGAATATGCTAAGGAGGGATTTTGATATTAATTTAAAGCCAGAACTCAGAGATAAGAGAAATGAAATGCTTAAAGAGTGACCATTTGTAGTGGTGTTACATTGTCGTTGGATCATGTCGTAATGTTAACCTGGATTCATTTCAATGGATGCTCACATTGTGCAAGCCAGTGATTTTCTAAGAGGATATGGGGACTCTAAAGGCAAAAGGAAGTACTTCAGCTATTATGGAAATCTGAAATTCTCATTTAATCGACCTCTCTTTGATTAAAACACTTTAGTTTTTTGCTGCATCTAATCTAAAACCCAAACTGTCCTCTAGTACCAGATGCTAATTCCGCTGACAGAGGTCAGCAAGCAAGTGAGGTATATCTTGTAGCGATGTTTGTGAAAATGATGAAGAAGTCTCCGGAGACACCAGCTTGTATATAATAAGGTTTACTACAAACAGCATAGTATCATACACCAACACGGGCAATACGAGGTTCCTTGAGCCAATTGTGGAAGTCCCCCCGAACTCTCTTTGTGCATGCATGATACACCACACAAGCAAGCAGGCAGAGAGCCATTTAAGTATGTGTAAAACAAAAAATAAAAATCTAATTTAAATGTTTCCCATTTAACCTACACAAGAGCACACAGTTTGTATGCAAACTTTGAAATCTTTAATTTGATTAGATAACAGCAACATCGCTCTGGCATGGTAAAAGTCCTCAGCACTGTACGGGGGACCAGTGGTAGCAGTCAGCGGTTAAACCACAGTAGCAGAAAGGTTAATACACTCAGCACATGTTGCCTCTTACAACAGGTGGTGCAGCACGATCGGCGGCTCCCAGCATTCCAGCTTTTCCATGCTGGTGGCCCCTGGTATTCTGGGATTTACGCTGCCTCCCCTCCTTTCAACCACAGAGGCCTGACTGACAAGCTAATCGTTGGGCTGGGATCCCCTCAGCTATTGATTCCACTGCAACACAACACCTCCCAGTCAATGAAACTGCAATATAATGCTTGAGCTGCAAAGAAAAGGGGAGTATTAGCGTGTTGAGCAACTGGAAGAAATTTGCTGCTGCTGCCTCCACTGCTGGCTCCTCGTTGCAGCTGCTGGTAGGTAGAAACAGAGCGGCACAAATAAAGTAGGGAAAAATGTGTCTCAGGGGGTGGAAGCTTGAAGGGGTAGGTTATTAAAAGCCACAAAGTGGAGCCCATGCTGGGCATAGAGAAATAGCCACAGCATGGTAGAGGCACAATGGAAAAGAAGGGGGTCTGCTTTCTAAATTGTTCTAATCCTTTGAGTGTTTTATTTCATTCGGTTTTGTAGTTTAAAAACGCTGCCTTGGATTGTTCCTACGCTTTGGCTCAGCTACAAAACATCCGAAGGGGTAGGCTTTTTTAGACCAACTATAATATTTAAAATCAAAAAGCACAATTGCCGTTTGATGAATGTATTTAATTTGAATAAAATATATATTAACGTTTTCCAGTAAAAAATAATATTCTTAAAGACGTCCTCGTGGACTACTGTAGAAAACAATTTGCTATCACATTTTAGCAAGTTATTTGATCACTTCTCTTACTTTTTAGAAATCAATAGCCAGCTACTCTAAATATTGATCTGAGGCACAATGGCTGCAACAGTAACCGCAATTAGCCGTATTACTGTTGGTTCCAATCATTTAGTCAAGTATCCAATTTCCATGCTGTGTGAACACTTAATTAAAACAAATGTGTTACAAATATATATTGGGGATCAGCAGCCTTCAAAAAGCCTCTTGTGGCTTGGCGAGTCAATGCAACGAGGAGGATAGCAAATCAATGTTGTTGGTCTCTAATGCTACAGGGATTTAATCAAACGTGAATACTGACAATACCACCCAGAGAGGACGGTGGAATTATGGCTCTCTGCCGTTTGTGTCCAGTAAGACTTAAATATTTGTCTTATATTTGGACTTTGGATGTGAAGATAATTGAGCAAAATATATATGTGGATGCAGTATAGGCTGTTAATTCCAAAGCTGACATGAAAACTTGGTAGCACAGGCAAAATGTGTTGTTACTGTACCGCATATAAGCAGAGGTCAGGACAGTTCATGAACACATCAGAACAAACTGAAAAGTGACCTGAGGCCGATTGAGACTCAAACTGCTTTCTATTAGCAACAGACAATGTAAAAACCACTATATAAAAAACGTAGTACATTTACTTAATGAACCCATTGCCCCATTTTTTATCAGGGTCAGAAGAAATGTCAGCTGCCTTGACAACCACAGATCATTCTTGTGGCATGTGTGATGCAGCAGCTACAGTTTCTGGTTAAAGTGAAAACTCATACTCATTGTCACTTAGGTCTTCAGTAGGCTGAATGCCCAGGATAATAGATACTGCTGTACATTTATACAAATACATCTACTTATGTAGCTGGTTCCATTTGAGAACCAGTGACTGCTATGAAAAAAAATTAAATACTGGCCCACAAAACTGGTCGATAATGTGCAAATGGCCGCTCACAAATTTTCACTGCACTTTTTTTACTATTCTAAGTTCTCCTAATGAGTTTTTGAAGCATGTGGTTTCAAGAGTTCAGGGAACTTAATTAGACACAGTATAGTTATATACATCCGGCAACCGGAAAACAAACCACTTTCCAAGTAAAACTGAGCTGAAAAATATTTAGCTAAGCATTAGAAGTAAATAAAGAGGGTTCAAAAGTATATACCGTTTTCAGGACTGTTTAATAAAGCTAGCTAGGGAAATGAGCCTTCTTTAGGATCCTAATGCCTATACATTTCAAAGCGTCTGGGTCACCTGGTAACCAAAACCAGAGCTCAAATTGAGCGTCCCTCGCTATAAAGTTTAGCAATGAAGCGATTAGGTATTCTAATTATTTTGACTTTTAATAAACTATTTGTGACGAAAAGTGCCAAACCTTGGCACAGGTATGACTTTATGCAAAGATGCCCTAATCATTTTGTCGTGTTCAAGATAATGAAGGAATCAGTAGCAGATGGTTAGTGCACCATAAATAGCAGAGGTAATTAGAGCGCCTGTCAAAATAGAAATGTGCTGTTGGTTCAGGTAACGAAAAAAATCCAACCGATTCTATAACTGATTGCCCAAGTTTTCTCAAGGGTGCTACACAGAATCCCTTAAAGAGCAGAACAGATGATTAGATCATCTTTAAGAGTGTAATTACTGGTTAGTTACTGTTTTAAGGATGTTTCCCAGTGCCAGATGTGTTATTGGACCCAGTGCAGATGTGTGAGTGTTATCGTACAGTTAAGAGCTAGAAGATTAAATGAAATGTTTTTTGCAGTTAAAGAGAGAGGAGCACTTTGAAGAAAAAATGCTGAGAGCAGCAATATAAATCTGCATGCTGTATGGATAGCAAACATTTGTTCAAGTATACAGAGAACGTATCAATGTTTTGTTTATAAATTCAAGCGTCTATGGAGCACTTCCTCTGTGAAGCTGAATAGACAGTTTCTATGTTGTGCTGAGATATATTCCATATGTTTTATTTCAGCTAATGACCTTATAACTCAAGTTTGTGGATATTTTAAAATGGGCCGGTCTGTGATTTATGTCAGCGTAATGCACTTTAAACTTAACAAACATGTATTGGTAGGAAAAAAAGTACTTAAAGTCCTCTCTGTGCACGATAAAGTGTAATCCCAGTTTTAACACTGCATAAAGTAAATTAACTTGTATGGTGCTGCATGATTCATCGTTTAAATATAACGGCAGCTGTTATTATTGCAAGGCTTGTTTTCTTGAATTTATTTTAATTGGATATTAGAATCTAGGTTACTGTTTTTCAGGTCATTCTTTAAGGGAGACATGGGCCAAAATAGCTTTGAGTAAAAGAGGGCCAAACTGTTTTCTGAATATTCCCCGTCCCCAAACAATGAGCCTGTGCTCTGCATAAACAGCACTGCTCCCACAACATTTCTCAGTCCTCAGCCATTTCTAGGCCAAACTGGGACCCCTGGGAGTTTACAGAAATACCCACAATATCACAGTGCCTTTTTTTTCTTCAGTGGCTCTCCTTTGTTGTTTCCGAGGGCCACAAAAGTCAACTAGAGCAGATCGACATCTGACAACAAAAGGTTATTAAAACCCTCTATTTGGCTGGTTTTGGAATTGACAGCACATTTGTTCTTTTAACAATATATATTTATAGCTAGTTCATAGGCAAATCCTAAAAAGCAAACTACACTACAGTGTAAATCTTACAGATAGTAGTGTATTAATGTGATTCAATTTGAGTTAAAAAAAAAAGGCTGTAAGGATATTACACATCATGTAAAAATAACCAGATGTCACAAAATGAACACCATTCACCCAAAGTTTAAACCTGCCTTATAATCAAATCCTTCAAATCCAAACATTCTGGCAGGTTGATAAGCCGAGCAGCAGCACTACTTTATATAAGCTGTATCTACAATATGAGTTATTATCTTCTAATGTTCAGTCATGAATCTAATAGAGAATTGAGGCAGTGAGTTTTTTCATTGCTGATATTTATATAAAAATATAATTTAACAGTGTGCAGAAAAGCCCTCCTTACAGTTCTAAAGCATGTAACTTTGAACACTCGAAATGTCAGGCATTGCACAGCAAATTACTAATTTCCTGTCTGTGTGTACGGCAGCAGGAAGTGAGAGATACATCCTCCCCTCTGGCTGAAGGGAAGGAAACAGTGTGAATGGAGAGGGGATGTCACTGACCTCCCTGAAGAGAGTCAAGGCTTGACCTTGAAGCCTCGCTGACTAAACAGAGGACTTAAATCACTCAGGGCTGAACATGGATATCACCAGCACAGCTCCCTAATGATACGATACTGTGAGCATAAAAAGTATTCCTTCATAGAAATACACATTTTAAGTGCAGATTGATTATAGTTTACAATTTGTCACAGAACTAATATTACTGATACAGTTACAGACCATAATGTTAACTGAAGCACAACCAATGGTGTAACTTTGCTCCATGGGTATAAGGATTTCCAGTATTAGTAGGTTATTACAGATGAAACAGTGGCTGTTATTAGTATCCACATTAGGTGATTATCCAGCTGAATAGACATACCGTCTTAAAGTCAGTACTCATCCCACAAAACCTAACATGCTACATGTGTTGGATCATAAAGGTAAAAAGCAACTTCCTGGATTTATGAGCCTACAACATGGGATGAAACCATTTGGTTTTTATTATTCCATTTACTCTTAGCCGGACCACAAAGTGGTTCTGAGAGCCTGTTTTATGTATTCAGCTGCCTTCCCCTCAACAAGCATGTGGAGCCGCTTAAATAAACCATCAACCAGAGCACAGCTGCAACAACAACCGATCGATCGGAGGCAGGTTACCGTCTGAACACTGCGCCGCCAGCACGCTGGCTTCAGCAGGTGGGGTGGGAGTTGTAATTTGCTGCTGAAGGGCTTTTGTGCCTGCCTGACTTCAGAAAAACTGTAACTTGTGCCTCCCTTGATAGATAGCCATGAAGGCTGATAGAATGTGTGTGTTTGGGTGAGATTCGCCGCTGTATAAACAATCGACTCCCTACCTTCCACAACATCTGGGAACTCTCAAGTATTGAGGCAGAAACAAATAACCAGGGACTTGTTAGTTTCTGATTAGATTTTAAACAACTCATCATGGCTCATGGAGTTCCCCTCACTGCGCTGCATGGCCAGTCATACAGGAATACACAAGAAAAAAAAAAATGCCAAGACTATAAACAAATGAACATCAGCATTCAGACGTAATAAAATAATATGCTTAAATGTTGTTTTTTCAGCAAACACTAAAGAGATTTCAACCAGTGTAAAAGAAAGCCTTTTCTAGTCAAAACAAAACAAATGGTTCTCTCTAAAGACAGGGACTAACTGGCTTGACAAACATGGCAATCTCTCAGTGGTATTTAATTCCCTGAATTCTGTGTTCCCACTCTCTATAATCTCCTCCTTCAAACAAAACAAGCAGCATCAGATTCTTCTCCACGTTGGTCAATTCTGTCCTGTTTACCAGCTATTTTTCAATAAAGACTGTCCACAGTATCAGTAATCCTCTTGTCTGTCTTAGTGTAAAGTCTGGATGAGTATTGTGAGTAAAGTGTGGACTTTCTTAGGCTTTGAAAAAAAATGGAGAATTTTGCAATGCCAGCCTAAACTGCATAAAACGTATCTGTTTGCAAAAGAGAGACGAAATGTCAGAGGGAAATCCATCCACAAGAATGGATTCATAAAGTAATGTTATACATGTTCCCTGTCTTAAATGTATAATTATGCATACTGTAAGTTCAAAGCTGCAGCCATAATTTAATCATCATGTTTTTTTTGCTTTTATTGGCACAGCTGTACAACCTGTCTACCCAGTTCCTACAACAAGCTGAAATGTAAAACAAACTATATCTGCCTCCCACACCTCGTTGTGTTCTAACTGTGTATCTGCAGTCTGTCCATGTGTTTGACTAACGTCTACAAGTTCTCTCCCTCACTCTCTCTCCCTCTTTCTCTCACACATAAGATCACACAATCGTGTCGGCTGCAGCTGAACTTTTGCACTGCAGCATGGCGCAGGTTCTGCCCCTGCAAATCCGGTTGCCAGACAATCTAAGCCAATTACAGTATGAGGGCAAATGGTTAACCTCTATAATATACATTTCCCAGCCTCTTTCTCTGAGCTTGCTTGTCATCCCCGGAGAAGAGTTATGCACCAGGGCCCAGTGTCCCAGGCGACCCGGTTTGAATTGGCTCAATTCATTAAGCCAGGACCCGTGCACAAGCCCGAGTTCACACGGCGAAGACACTTGCAGCAAACAGCTGCTGCACATTCCTGATGGGAGGGCCAGGCAGATGTCCAAGGAAAATCAAAGGGAGAGACAGGGGAAAGTTTATGAGCCAGCGTTTGCCAACCTCAATGAGAAGCGCTCCATCCCCTCCTCAAAGACAGGGTGCAGCTGGCGGAACTCGTGGCCCTGTCCTGTTTGGGGCTCCCCTGGTTCTGCCTCTCCCACTCAAAACACTGCAACAACTCAACATGCTGATAACATCAGTGTCTCCTCAGTGCTCTCTAGTTGAACCACAGCCACTTTGGCACAAGCAGCGGTGGTCTGACTGAGGGGAGTAATAATAACATTTTATTTCTGTGACATTGTTACAGAGAAACACATTGATTGTTCCACATTAAACCTAAAAATAAATAAAGGTACAAATGTGCAGCCTTTAGAAAATAGAAGTGTGGATATTGACATTTTGTCCAGTGTCTGTTTAGAATGTGAAAACATAATTAGGGATTTTCTTTTTAACTAATTATTTATTTGATTAAGTTAAGTCAAACATGAGATGCCACTGGATTTTAAAAAGTGCAATCTGCAAGGTTATTTTAACATATAAATGACAAGTAAGAGCTGGTGTTTTTGAAAGCAAATTATCACTTTGTATTTCTCTAATGATGAAAATTGGAAGCACATGGCTGTTAACTGCTGCGTTAATAAAAATGACTCATGTCAACAAACCTTGAGATTGGTGTCTGCTTAAGATTTCAAAACATGTCATTTGGACTCTTTGATTCACATTTTTGATAATCTTAAGTGAGAAAGAGAGGGTATTGGCATTAAAGAACCCAATATACTGTATATTGTATTTAAATACAGGCATATTTTACATTATGGAAGAGCGACGTGTTTTGTAGGAAATCTATATATTTTTTCTTTTACAAAATGTACTTGATGCATCTCGGATCGACCCTCTGAAGTCCCCAGCTCCGCACAGTCATCTCATTCATCACTTCACAAACAAGGACAGGAGCATGGTCATGCTTACACTTCTCCCCCTCTGATACTTTTTCTTTGTCCTGCATGCCACCTCCTAACCCACCACTGTCTCAGCTCTGTCCCTGTTCAGCCCCCCCCCCCCCCGCTCATCTCCACCCCTGCTCCATTGCACACAAACACAGCATGATGCCAGTTGTAATCACCGTTGGACACAATTTCAGGGACAATTTGAAGACTATTTATTATCCTTGGTCAATAAAAAAAACAAGGGACAAGCCTTTTTCTGGATGTTCATTTGAAACCTATTGACCGGTTTTTAAGTGGATAACTGAGATGGTAATTACTGAACATGTGTAGTTTTTCTGTATTTTTTTATTTCAATTAATTTTATTCATTCAGAATGAACACATTTCAGATTCTTCATATTCTCCTGATTTGTCGCTCCATTTCAATTTAAATTCTAACTACTTTGTTGACATTTCATGGCATACAGTTTAATAAATGCTAGCCTTCCTTTTAATATATAACCTACAGAAATGTACCTCATACAGATAATTTATCTGTAATGTAAAATCGACTCCAACATTTAATCTTCAGTGGCGAGTAAGCTCCTGCCTGGTTACTAAATTAAATATGAAGCCTGCGAGAGTTCCCCTGGGAGAAACAAGTGATAAAACTACCGGTAAATGGTGCCGTATCCATTCGTGGCCTCTTCAGATTAGGTGGATGGGACAAACTCCCCTCCAGGGGAAAGTTCCTCAGCAGGGCTCCAGGTAACACAAACCTCTTAATCACACATGACCTGGCAGCTAAGAGAGAGTTAAGCAGCAGCATGGGGCCTCCCATAGTGTTCCCTCCCTTCCTACCACATCATTAGCCGAGGCACATGGCCCGCCTGTATCCATCCCACTGTTTACAAACACCACCACCAGCAACATGCCAGGGAAGCTGTGGCTTATTTTAGAACATTTGCTTACGATGAGTCGGAAAGCCCCACAATCCATACTAAACTACGGGAATCAAGCAAATTCCATAATAAGCCAAGACTTTGGTGTAAACATTTGTAATCTGTTGTGCCAATTGCATCAGACTGCCACTGCACCATGCCAGTATGAGTCAGACGTGACAAAATGCATTATTGTTTCTCAGCAGCAAATAAAAATCATTACAAACACATAAAGTGAGGCATTTACAGCTGACGAATAGGGTGTTTGTACAGGATTGTGAGGTATAGATCTTTTCTTCAACATAGTTTAAGTGCTGCACACGAACAAGTTCATTTATCAAAGTGAACTTTGAGGGGGAAAACATCCTGAACCGCGGTTGAAGGTTTATATGTCATCAGTCATTAGAGCGGCCCGGGGTGTTGTTGAGTTAGAGGTATAGACCGTGTGCCCTTGGAAACAGCAGAAAGCAGGTGTACGACATTTTTGTAGAAGAGTCTATAAATATAACAGACTGTTAGTACGTTCGTCTGCAGCAAACATCGGCTAAGCATTGCTGTGTGAATGCTCATGACAATCAGCTGGGTATGATCACAACCTGCGTTGGTACACTCTTAATCTCTAACGTAATGATTTGGTTGTCAACATTCTTCCTTGATTATTTCATGGGTGAAAAGGCTTTTATTCCTAGTAGGTAAAACATAATCATAGTGTTATGTTTTTTAATAATTTAAGTGTGAATTTTAAGTACATTAAGGTATTTGTGGGGTGACTAATAGATATGGACTTTACACGGTAAATAAGGTCCAGTTTGGATGCAACAGTTGAGCTGGTCATGGGTGAATAACAGAACATTTATATAATATAATATAATGAAAAATATATAAATATATCATTGTGTAATCTGTAAACACATCCATATTGTTTATTTAAAGTATATTCAATCAGCGAGTGAAATCAATTAATTTGGTAATTATTTTTTTAATGAATTAAATAAAACAGATTATAACAGAATAGGTTTGGGACTTCTGTTCCCTAACCTATTTTGGATTGAATATCTGAAATTGTAAGCTATGTTAAATCATTTTGCAATCCTTTATATCATAAATCCACAATAAGACCCTAAAACATGCTTTGATGTCTTTATGGTCACCTGTTGAGAATGTAAAGGGGTTGATACTTTACTAAGACTTAATTACTATATTATTAGCATGTACAATTATTATAACATGAAAGATACAGTTGCATGGCAATCATGTTTAAAATGTGATGCCTTGAAGTACTTTAATGTAATTGCTACATTTTAGAGTGCATGGCTTTGGCAACAACTTTAGTAAAGGGCAAAGGCTAAAGGAGGTCTTTAAGACCTGGGGCAGTGTGTGCGCGGGCTGGAATGCAGAGGGAGGCTTGTAAATTAGAGACCTAATGAAAACTCTCTGGTGTCCAACTGAAGCAATCATCTGGTTAGAATCAACCGGTTATTTCACTAATTTCCCCTACCGCCCTCTCCAAGCCCGCAATGGCTAATTTAGAAGAAACGTGCATGTTCCATTTTACACACCTGCAGTTTGAACTCAAGACTGTGATCCCTTCGGCAAACTTTTTTCTTCACTTATTTTTAAAAGCTGGGTAAAAACAATAAATCTAAATCCCATATATCTCCAAATACATCTGAACCGACCCACCAGTTGTAAATAACTGATGATGTCGTAAAATCTCGGGTATAAGAGCATCTTTAACTCATTTGTTCTAAAGATTACAACACAAATGATTTAAAAGAGAGGTTCAATAATTCCACATTTCTTTATTTAAGGTTTTACATGATAAAGATAGAATAATTGGTTGCCTAAAAAAAACAGGTCTTAAACTTCTCCTCAAAGACGTGGTCACTACCTTCATGGAGTTATTCAACCTTTCACCCACTGGGCCCCCCGAATCTGACCTTTAACCAGATGCCATTTGCTTAAAATCTCCCTGCCAGTTCCAACCTCTGGAATCTGCAACACATTATAAGAGAAGGGAACAAAGGCAGTGGATTACAGGCCAGCCTGGTTATTAGTTTGCTGATACAGTTTTACAAGGGTCAAATGCAATGATAGGGAAAACAAGCTGAGAAAGAAAAGGTGTTCCAGAGGCTCAAACTTAAGGCTGCTAATAAAGTCAAGAACAATGTCTTGGTAATGCTATTTTTCAAATGAAAATAACACACAAAAAACACAATGTTGCTGAAAAGCCATAAAACATTCAAATTCAGTTGTTTAAAAAACAAACTGTATGTGTACAGTACATCTGCAAACCATATGTTATTTTATGCAAGCAGAAAATTGTCTTTAAGTTCAAAGTAATGCCGTTGCACGCCTGTGTTTTTTTTACCCTTTCAGTCGCTACATGTGGACTGAATGTCAAATGATCAATTTCTACTGTTTTCACTTCTAGTCTTTGCTTGCTTTAAATGCCTTTGTGGATTTTGCTCCCCCTCAATGCCACATTATCTCAGTTAGAAAGTGTGTTTTTACCAGGGAGGGCGGCAGTGAGTGGAGGTGCTGATGTATTGAGCAAAGTTGCTTGTCTTTGCTGAAAGCTTTTGTTTCCTGGGGCTCTCTATTCATCACAAAGCCTTTGGTGGGAAGAGACATAAAGACAGGCACTGACCCTGGTGTGAGACCTTTGACCTTTCTGAACCCAAGGGGACAGATTTTCAGCAACTGTGCAATCACTATTAGTGGACCGCAGGGTCTGCAGTGGAAAATGGCTGGAGCCAGACAAAATGAATGGAGGGACATGGTGGGAAAATCTGGTAATTTATAGAAGTGGAGAGTCTATTTCAAAAGAGGTGATGGTGGATCAGCTGACATGTGGGGTCAAAGGTGATGGTCTGGCATGATTTCCTAGCTGTGTTACTGTAACATCTGTGTGTTCAGAGACGTCTGGGACTAAAGCATTTTGACCCTCAGGGGTATGATCGGGAAAAAAAAGAAAAAGTAAATGCAACAGAGATCGCTGATGTCATTGACCACTTTTGTCCGGAGTTACCTTCAACCAGAAAAATAATCACACCATAAAAAAATAAAATGACTATTGCTTTGAATTATTGCAGTGCATTTAATGCTAATTGTAGCATTGAATCAAAGTAAAAAATGTTTGAATAACCTACCATCACAACTTTCATAATGGCATTTCATTAAATCGACTTTTAAAGACAAAGATTCTCTGGTCAGGGCTCTCCTTTGAGACTGGCTGTGATGAAGTGGATCGTTTTGGCTCCTGCACTGTCATCTACAAGTGTCCAAGTAAAGAAATACTGGGAGTCCCCAGCCCCAGGGCTAGCCATTAAGTAAATTGGCCTCTCTAGACCTATAGCTGTGTCACTGTCCGTGACGAGCTGCCACCTATTTGACCCATGCATAGGAGTCCAGTGCTGACCAGCAGCTGTTCTGTGGGCTTGTCTCTCCAAGCCTGGGAAGTGGTTCCTAATTAGCCTCCCACACCCATAAATGTGTCCAGTAGGTCAGTCACTCCACGCTCATTGATCGCACTGATGTGCTCTGTGCTGAGGGTGGACTAAAGCTCCTCCATCAAAACAATGAGAGGCAGTAGGTGACACAAGCAGCCTGCATGCGTCAACAAGACCCTCGGAGGTAAACATCTCATGGCGGCAAATAGGTTAAATCACTGGAACTGATTTTTTATTGATTTACAGTATCTAAAAATAGAAAATGGTGTTGGATAATGTAACATGTAATCCTTGATGGTAGAGGTGAAACAGGATGGAAAGAGAATATTACTTGCATTGTCGCCGGTGTTCTCTTAAGATTTATCTGTAATGTCCTATTACAGACATCATGACCGGGTCAATACTCAAGCCGTAACAAACGCTGGTTATGACGGTAATGATAAATGGACGGAGCTACACTCAGCTCGAGCACAATATCATCCCTGGCATGTCACACACAAGGTTCTCTTTTATCCCAGTCACAGGAAACAAGACTGGAGGGCCTGCCCTCAACAATCACTTCTCCAGATATTTTTCTCGTCCTTTTCTACCCTCCATGAGTTGTTTTTCTTTCATTTAGCTGGCCTCCACCAATAAAAATGCAAGCCAATTTTCCAGCGCATTAACCCAGGAGATCTTTAATACACAAGAGTTTTGGTGCAAAGGGGACTGCGAGGCCTCATGGAAAGATGGATGGGCCTGCCGACTAAGAGTGGGCAGTTTTCCCACTGCCCTGGTCTCAGCCTGGGACAAAGGCCTCATTGAGTGTGATGCTTGACATCAGCATCATAAACTAGTCATTGCTACAAAGACTCTGACACTTTAAAGTACCAGCTACTGCTGCTCTCTTTTCTCTCCGGGTTACAGCATTTCTTAGGCTAATCACGTCACTGGCAGTTGTTCCTTTTGTTCTGCAGATGCCAATACAAAGACTCTTAATGTAAAATAATGTCAAGAGGAATCACTGGTGAGCATTTTCACTTTTTCGCTATTTGCACTAATCAAGTTCATTTTGATTTTGGTGACACCTTTGGCGATAAGCAGACATTACTATGTTTTGTGCATGAGCTGGCATATGCAATAAAAAAATCCTTCCTGTTACAACGTGGTGCTTTCATTCATCATTTCTTCCACGTTTGTATTTAAAAAAACGTTTCACCTGCAAGGATGTCACTTTTTCGTTTTTTAAGAAAATGGATTCCCTTACATTAAGCAATGCAAATAATACAGTTTAAGCTCGAGTTGAGTACAAGTTCAATGCGTATTGTATAATAGGCTTCAACTAGCAATGTATGAGAAAAAATATAATTAGTTTAAGCATCTGCAGTATTTGGCTCGAGACCATATGACATTATTGTTTCATATGCATAATTGTGATGACAGTCGTTACAATCTTTCTGACGCCACTTAACTCAAATGTATTATTGATCAAAAACAGTTATTAACAACATATTCTTGCAGAATTAAAATGTATTTCCAGCCCTATAATGCATATAATTACATTTTACACCATACACGAGTTCCAGTATTATTATAACAGAGGATTACGCAACAGGGCAAACAAACCCAGCTCAATAACCTTAAGTCGTGGCATCAATAAGACAAGGAGATATGAGTGTGCCCGTGTCAATGGTCTGATCCTCACACATGATGTCAGCTCAAAGCCAGTTTCAGATTCTCAATGTCATGGAAAGAGGCAAGGGTGCACTTTAATAGATTAAACACCGAAAGCCAGACGACTGTGCTGCAAGGGTAGTGCTGATGGATGCAGTCACATTTAATATGAATTGTAACCAAAAGTAAAGGCTGCACTGCATGAAACATAAACAGCATGGAGGAAAAACGTCTTTAGCCTGAGATAAACATTCGCGGGAAAATTGTTTCTATAAAAGTTTTGCAGAAAATAAAAAATACAATAGAATTGAAAATGTAGAGCTTTAAATGAAATGATATTAAGGTATAATTTGATTATGACGCACTTAACAATTAGAAATAAACAGCTTAGTTTTTTTCTTATTATAGGTGAATGCATAAAGTACATCTCATACGACTGTCGGCTATTTTAGCGTACAGTACATTGTCAGTTCTATGTCTAATTTACATTTATCTACATTGTCTTTATCGATCAAGTCATAATGGTGTTTGACTTGAAGCAATAATTGCTCTCCAGGGCTGTAGCTGCAGTACATTAGAGGAGAAAGCATCTTAATAGAGAGGAGTGTGTGAGGGTGACAGAAACAGTGTTTTCATGTGTTTGTGTTTGTGTCTGTGTGTGAGAGAGATTGAGAAAGGGGGAGGGGGGAGGTGTTGAAGGGTGACGCACACAGTGAACTCATATAGAGGGAAACAGCTGCTTCACTTTGCTAACCCCTGGAACAATGTCAAGATAGTATGTTTGGACAGGTTTGGGCAAGAATGGAGGTCAGCAAACCTTTAGGGGAGATGTCAGTCCTGGCTGTCACTGGAAACACACAGTGGAATTATATTAGTCCTTACTGGCATACTGCACTTTCACTGGGCTCTAATCCTGCAGGGTAATATAGGGTATGAAGAAGATATATATTTTTTTGTCCGCAGTGAGTTTGTAACGTGGATGCAATTCTCACAGAAGTAGAAAGACCACCTGTCCCTGATGTTATTCTGCATGGATACAGAGGGGTCCGAGGGGCTCTGATCACAGGCCTAAAAGAAGGCAAAGACCTCAGAGAAGTGTGACACTATTCATCGACGTGACTGACAACTTCACAGCTGCCCCGTCGATCTATAGGCTGAAGAACTCCACTGTGTTTTTGTCACCTATTTACTCAGGCATGTGTAATCGAGCCTTCGCGTGTTTGGAAAAAAGAGAAAAAGAATAACTTCAAGGCCTGGAGATTATCACCCTTGCCAGCTGGCTCCCATGTGCCTTTGGGTCTATATTTAAATACTGTAAAATGATGAAGAATGAGTGGACAAGGAAACCATTACACATTGGCAAGCGGCAACTTAAACACACTGCTGTGAGGGTGTCAGTTCAATACATTATGTCTGGAACAGTGCATTGTCTATCTTGTCATGATTTATTAATTGTTTTTCTTGTCTGAAAATGTATACAATTTGTCTCATTATTTGAAACATTTAAGTTTCACTTTTAAATTGCCAATCTAAAATGTTTTTGAATTGATATAATAATCTGATCAAATATATTGCACCTTCACTCCAAACCAGCATCCACTTCTCTGCTGATCGACTGCCGCATTATTCTGTTAATAGTTATCTGTCCTCAAGTCCTTGACCTCCTCGAAATGTAAACACGTTTTTTACACCACTCTCAGCACTCTTTGACCAAGGCAGTTTTGTCGACAGAGGGGCCCAGGAATAAGCAAGCGGGGGCTGAACCTGTTCCGGCCTGCACTGCCCTCTGCAGCACCTCTGCTCCACACTCAGGCAAATTTTCTCCGAGCAGTGCTGGATCACACGGGTTAATCTCTCCTGACCCCCGACTCCTCAAAAGCACAAGGCTGGCTCTTTTGGACTTGGTCCCGGTGTGAGCGCAATGCAGTGCCATGGAAGTAGACCCCACACATCCCCCTCGTTCCCTGGCACCAGTTTGCAGACTTCAGAGTAGTGAAGATAAGGTACAAGAATGTCAGGAAGTCTGACACCAATGAGCAGTATGGTAAACAAACAGTTGCAGACGTCTGCTTGCATCCCCTGCCCCTTAACGACCCTCAATTCCACCCTTTTAAATGTCAAGCTGTGAAATATGGTTCCTTGGTAGAGCTGGCAGTTTAAACACATCACGCTGCATTAACAGAACTGTCCAACATTTGAGCGTTCAAAAACAAATGCCAAAATATATTTAAATGCAATGAATATCAAAAACCAATGTGTGAATTTCTTGACATAAAATATCTAATATATCTAAGACATTATGTAATAATTGCATAATATATAATTGGCTTTACAAGCAATACTACAATAAATCTGCCTTACCTGCAATCACAAAGGGGGCGCCGTATTTGTCGTGTCATTTAAAAAAGGTCAGCAGTTAATCACATATTACAAAGCTAGTATGTCTGCACCTAATTTATACATGATCTGTATAGTGAAACAGTCCCACTGCAAGGCCCTTAGGAGCGTATCACACAATATTGTGTGTGATATGTCCACAGAGGTTGCATGTAGCACTGAGGGGAAACACTGACAACTATACAAGCATGGAAAGTAAAAGGAAGCGAGCAGGATTTCTTTTGGGATACCAACGCTCTGATATCCTTTCACAGTACTTTGATCCCTCTGGTGTAGTGAAGCAAAAAGCCAATCATTCTTAACCACATAAAAGTTAACAGAGCATGGCCTGGTATTTAGCTTTATGTTTATCTGTCTTATTAATGTGGGCGAGAGGAGCGCGGCCTGTCGCTGCGGGTCAGATTGGCAGGTGTTGATCTGCTCTGACGCTGTGATTTCACAGCCTCTTTGCTCTCTGCTGCAGGTGAGTGAAATGATGCTCGCTTTAATAGGGGACTCCGGTTGACATCTGTAGGAGTTTCACACGGCTCAACAACAACAATCGTCACACGGCTTTTTTACTTTGAGCTTTTCTTCCTCAAAGAAAAAAATAAAGCTGCAACGAATTGTAATAAGTGTGTTAGGGATTGAAAAAAGATAATTTGTTGAACGGCTAAATAGGCAGTGCTTTGAGATAGCATCTGGGGGACAAGTGAGTGGCGGGGGGGGGGGGGGGGGGGAGCAGATAAAGAAATGTGAGCACGTTTTTACACATTCTGAAAGCACAGGCAGTCCTGATGAAGATGATAGAGTGAGTCTCTGATTAACCATCCGGTAAGCAGGATGTGTGTCCCTGCCAGAGCAGACAAATGGAACTATTGTAGTGCCATGACAGTCTTTGATCATTGCTGTGTTCAGGGAGAGATCTTCATCAGAAGTGCTCCTTGTTAATGCTGTCACACGCTAGCAGGCATAAATATTTGCACTGTATTATATTCCATACAATAATTGCATTGAACAAATGAGCGCCTTCGGGGAATTTTGAACATCAAAGCACACGATTTGTATTTTGACTAATTTAAATCCATGTTTTATTGAGCTCTTTAAGATCCGAGGGAAGTGCATACAAATATAATTTTCAATTTAGATAGCACAATATCTAAAGAAATTACATAAATTAATCATATATTCATATTTTCTTGAATGTGTGCAAATGTGTGGTATGTAGTCTACTATGGAGACTATTTCAGGCTAACTGACAGACATTAAGATTTTCAGCAGCAGACCAATTGACCTACAGCAGACAGCAGAAAACTTTTCACAGCCAGAAGCCCATCTGTATGGTTCCACTGAATATGCATGGGGCTAAGCACGGTCTACCCTGAGCCATTAATAATCTTGTCATCACAGCTCAGAACTCCCAAGTTATTCACTTGTAGTCTAACTTTTTTCACAGCCCCGACAACTCCCAAATTACTACAAATATCACAGACAGGAGACTAAAAAGCAATACCTTCCAAAATGAAAGCAGTGGTTCACTCTTCTTTAGCGGGATTAAATGTTTGGTGACTTTGCAAGGTATTTGCCCTCACACATACAAAATAAAAAAACACATCCCAGCTGTGTGCAAGACATTTTTAGATGTATGTAAAAGCAAAACTGTTTGTGTAGCTGTGTGTGAATGTGCATGTGGGAGCTGGCCTGGCCCTATAGTGAGCAACTATCAGGAGCGAGAAAGCGGGGGGTAAGAAGACTGACGCAAGGTAGCATTTGCAATTGGGAGGTTTTGGTTTCAGGCTCTCCAGTCATCAATCATGCCGGGCCTATTCTGTTCTTTGACAGCTCACTACAAGGCTTGACATTTAACACTCACGACCCTGCACCAGGCTGTGCTCAAGACCAGAGACTTCAGAAAACACAAAAATTGAATAGAATGACACTTTTCCCCTTTTCGGTAAGTGGGAGAACTGAGGCAAAGCAGATACAAATTAATAATTCCCATCTGCAATACACTTCACTCTTGTGAAATTACTGCTTAAAACCCTGTGTTCCCCCTTTGCCCCTCACTCTGACACACACAAAAGAGCTAAATGAGAGAGTCAAGAGGCCTCTAGGCCTATTAGACTAAACACTAGTATGTTTTTTTATGTATGGATGGACTCTGTGAACTTTGGGAAAGGCAGCTTTTAAACTTACAGCCCACAAATTCATCAGTAGTGTTTTGGAAAAGGGAGACCTTAATACTTTTATAGTTAAATGTTTTAGTTTTATATCCAGCATGGTGTAATCTAGATTAATTGCACAGACTCAAGAAAGCCCATTTTTTAAAGCTGCCTCTGGTATCACACCCATTCATATTTTAAGCAATAAGCTTATGTTTTGTGACCACATTTAGTTTCCTGCTTTAAGGTCAGTAGGGCTCAATAAATGGAGTAATAATCTTGAAAAAAAAACCACTGTTTTGATCCACACTCAGCCTGACATGAACTGGATAATGCAGCACTATGGCTTATGAAATGCCAGATTTACCAAATTTGAACAGGGTTGTTTTTTTTTCTTTCAATAAGCACATCTGTCAGTCCAGGGATGTCACAATGTGACCTAACCGATTCTGTAAAAACTGGTTCAGCAGTATTATATAACAAAACCCAAGCACCTCTCACACACACACACACACACACACACACACACACACACACACACACACACACACACACACACACACACACACACACACACACACACACACACACACACACACACACACACACACACACACACACACACACACACACACACACACACACACACACACACACACACACACACACACACACACATTGGTGACCCACGATAACTCAACAAAGAGCATGCTTTTTTTATTTACACTGTTTTCTCTCAGGCCATACAGGCATGGGCCTCACTGTCTTGCTTGCTTCCCTCATGGATTTAGTATGTGGATACCGATAACATCGCCTGGACATCAACCATATCCATTCACTCTTATGTCAGGGAATTGATAGCTTCTTTTGGATTGTGTGAGCCAAAGAAAATCTCCTCCATCTTTGTGTGTGTGATACGCTCTGCTTGCTGCATACTAAACATGTTGCCAGACAACTGGTCATGTCTTAACTGTGAAACTGGCAACTATTGTTCGTACTGCTATTGAACATGCCTCTAACGACTCCAGGGGCAACCTTTCATCCCGCACAAGGTACCAGGGCTCTTAAACTGTGTAGCTATTTAAGGCATTTAACATTACAACAGGAGTCGATATGGTTAGATAGTCCAGATAATAATAGAAGCATATACAAACATTATTGAAAAAATGTTGCATGAAGTTTTTTTTTAAAATGTTCTAAATAATGGATTAGGTGCATAACCACCTCGCTATGTATCTATAGGAAAACCAGCACATGTGTGGACCTACAGTTAATCACATGTGTCCCCTGAGTACTTTTGTTCTTCTTCTAAATATTTCACTTTTTAAGCTGTACACTAAATATGCATGCACACAGACACAGTGCAGACTGTTGTGCAGGCTGGACAAGATTGGCTGTGATGTCATCATAGAAAACCTCTTTTCTGAGAAAGATTCATCAGATTATGACCAAAGCCGAGCCTTTCTTGCAACACTCCACTAGCTGCACCATATGGTTGGGTCCTAAAGCCATGGGTGGAGGGTTTAATGACAGAGCGGATGTGCAGCGCACATGCCGAGGGATGTTGGGGGATGGGCTAAAAAAAACACTCATCAAGTCTTTGGCCTGGAAAGGCTGCGCAAGGTCAGCTGAGCGGCGGGGGCAGGGTGACGGAGCCAGACACATGTCTACAACAAAAGGCAGGTGACTCGAGCTAAACTTTGTATATGGAAAACACTAAAGTGCAGAATTAGACATGTCAAATCTTGTTTCAAAAAGCTATTTTTGACGTGATATTTCTTTACTTAAACATCAATCACAAGGCTGACCTGTTTAGCGATTAATAACAACATCTTTCCTCAAATACACAAGGTCGATAGTAAAGGCACAACACCAAAATATAGTGACATGGAGATCCAATCCTCTTGGCAAATATGCACAGCTGCCAGTGTGGGGTGTAGGGATGAGTAAATAAAGATGGACTCATAATTAATGTTTACTAAGGCTGATGCAACTGCATGACATTTCCACCGCTGCACGACTTGTCCACTGACCACAAATGATCTCTATAAACACTTTCTTAGTCTGACATCTTTCCTTTAGAGCCGCACACATTTTTTAGACATAGAATTTTAATTCTCTCGCCAACTGTGCATGCTTATATTACTTCGTCTCAGCAGCTAAATCGATCTGATGTAGAAGAAAATAATAATAATTTGGAAAACAATACAGAGGTCGATATGACGACATCTGATTCTCTGCCCTCTAAACATAATGAATATGTATATTTGTAAACCCCTAAGTTTCAGAGGAAGAAATCACTTTGTTTTTTAGTCGGTGCATACCACTACAGACAGAGCTTTAGGTAATATCAGCCCAGCAGTGGTGAGTTGGGACATGGAGCAGCCCGAGGAGGGAGAAGGCAGGGCAAATGATTGATGGAGTTGTGGTTGGTCTATAAAGGTCTGCAAAGAGTGCTTGGAGATAATCAGAGAGAGGGTGTCTGCAGGCCTCATAACCCCCCCACCACACACAAACATGCGCACACCCACATACGCTGACTCAAGAGACGAGATGAGACGGGAGCCTCCGAATTATTAAGCAGACAGAGGCACTGATGATGAAATTCTGAAGGTTGGGCGTAACAAGAGGCACCTTACAAGGGTCACAACCTTTTCCTTGCTGGGTGTTTTGTTCTTTGTACCCCCCTCACAACATCACCTTCCCACCTTTGTGTTCACTGGGGGGCAGGTTAGTGGGGGGAGTTGTGTTACATCCCTGTTTATCTGTTCATGACCTCTAGCCGGCAATTCTGCACTTGATAAGAGGAGGGCTCGCCTCATAATGTGCACGGCAGCTGATATCAGCCCTGTATCCTTGTGAAATTGATTACCAAGGCCCAGGGAGCGTGCAGAATATAATAAATAGAGATGACACATAAGGCACACATGGACTTGTAGGCCGATGGGTAACACTGCCTCAGCAATTACCTGCTACCCACTTAAAGCAGGGGTCATGCAGGGCAGGCTGGCAGTGGAAGGAGTTATGGTTATTTCTTATTTTCTCTGCCGGGTAAGACACTCTGGGAAACATCTCTCTCTCTCTCCTTCTGCGTATAACTGTCTCTGTGTGTGTGTGTGTGTGTGTGTGTGTGTGTGTGTGTGTGTGTGTGTGTGTGTGTGTGTGTGTGTGTGTGTGTGTGTGTGTGTGTGTGTGTGTGTGCAAGCAGGTGTCTCAACTTGATGTTTGGGTATAAAGGTGAGGAAAAGGTGTGGTTAAAGGATATTATTTTAATTATGTTGAACTGTGGTGCAACTAAAAAATAACATTAAGGTAAGGGCTTCATCAGACTTATTTGCTATTTAGAACCTTTGACAATCTAGTCTGCAGCTAGGCTCATCTCTCTAAATATTTAACATCATGTTGGTGTCAAAAATCCAAATAACTGTTTTGGTTTGATCTTGATTACATCTGTTTTATTATTTTCAATGTGTTATGAGTGTGAAAAAAATAAAATAAGGCCATGTGTGTGAAAAAGGTTCAATAAATAGTTCAGCATTAATGTTAAGCTTTCTTATTGGGAGTGAATATGTGCCATAAAGCGGTGATAGGGCTGTACAAGGTTACTGAAGGCCCACACGTTCACCAGAGTCCACCACCAGGCATGCAGCAATTCAATCAGTTGTTCCTCTTTATGACACAACCATTACACAGTACTTTTCATTAGTCAAATTAAATCAATGCACTGTTTAAAGCTAAACATATAATTTTCCATTTAAACCCTCTTGTAGCCTATATTATGTCAAAGACAGATGGATAGAGAAATATAGGCTGTGTATACACATGGAAAGAGAGACAACATCACTTTAGTCATCAACATTATTAGCAGAGCAAAGCCATCGTTATATAACCAGACAGCCGAGTCATAATCATCACTGTGAGAATACAATGGCTTTTACTATTTCAATTTCATCTCATAACATTTACAGTGAGACATTTTGTTAATCATCTTTAATCTGTGTGCCCTTTATTACGCCACCGTCTGGTAACTGTTGCGACATCCGCAGAGAGACCATTATCACTGCTTGAGACTTGAAGATGCCAGGGCGGTATTTCTTGTCATCAAGTTCCGCTTGATGACTAATAATGTGTTTTATTACACTTGCATCACATCCCCAAACCAAGAAACATTGGATGTAGCCATATCCTACCATGTGGATTCAAAAGTTTGATTGATCCCTATCAAATATGATCATTTATTTCCATAAATTATAACTTGCAAAACTATAAACTTATTGTAATCTACCCACCCTGGTTTGAATCAGCTGTGGGTTGCATCTTGATTCTGATCATTTATTGCATAATAACAAACAATCTATCAGATGCTCTTTGCCCTTTCAAAAAACACTTACTTCAAGACAGGGGGAAAGTTTACAGGATGTACGCATTCCAAAATGATTATCATACAACGGGTTGGAAAGACAAGCAGGGTTATGAAAATCAGGCCAACCTGTTACGATGTTGATAAATCGTGAGAGAAAATGCTAATTTCCCAATCGTTATTCTAATATTTTGGATGATTGATTGCAAAAGTAAACACTTTTTAAATTGGTGATGATGCTTTTATCCAAATTAATACAGTAACAAAGTAACACTGTGATGAATAACACATTAGCCGCCAACACTGCAAACAACACATTCAGGCTGTTGTTGTGTCTTAAAAGAAAATCACCGACATTCCAGTTGATTGTGTGCTGCATATTTAATTGGCCCAAAAGAAAATGTATCTATTCATGTTCCTTAAAGTTTCCATCTGAGATATCTGAGCGAGTGTGGCGCATAATGTATGGTTCATTTCAAAAACAGGCACTCCAGTTGCTTAATGTTAGCATAAAGCAACCCATGTGGATGTGCTGCTCGCGGTTTCAATGAAGAAATCTGAATGGCTGTAAGCTGCCAGGCAAACCTTTATATCTATTTGTTCCACTTGTCTGGCTCTCAATGAGTTTAATCAGCTGAGAAGAAGCCGTGAGGGGGGTGTTGCCTTACCCGCCCATACATTAGAGAGCCCCCCAAACCCTCCCCCTGCACCACACACTCACACTCAAACACACACAACCCCACAGCCCCATTCTCTGTGCATCGATGTGAGAGTTGAGGGTCTCCCTCTCCCCTGTTGCCTTACGGATTATCAAGTACACTTCAATTACTGCCGATCGATACACTTCTGGCTGCAAAAGGGAGTGTGAGGGAAATTAGACAGACTTTGGGTATGGCCGTGACTACAAAGCAATGGATTAACACTGATATGCATCTCTTCATTTACATCAGGAATGGGCCCATTCTCCATCAGCACACTGCACTCTCCTCTGCTCGGACGTACATTCACATAGGCTTTAAAGGGGGACTTTTTGAAAGATTGCTTCTTTAAGTGCTGGGCAAGGTGAGGGCAAGTCTGTCATATACTGTAGGAGGATTAAAACCTACTGTAGTCACAACTGGAAAAAGAGCCACTGTAACCGCAGGCTTTCAAAGTGAATAAAAGAAAAGAACCATTTATGTCATCATGATAATACTATGTCTTTGTACGGGTGTCTTGTGTGTGGGTGTATGTTGTGCTCCAAATTGTCCCGGACTCATTAAATGATTAAAGACACACTAATCCTGAAGTGCTTCACAAAGATGTATTATCCAGCCAGGTTCAAATATTTGCTGTAAAAGAGAAAAAGAAAAGGAGCATTTCCACCCTTAGAAAATGCATGTCAGCAGATAATACAATGGCTGGTGGGTTGGTAGGAAATAATGCCGGAGTACTCGTCCTCCTAGACCGAGAGGAAAGGGAAATGAAAGCAGTGCTGTGGAAGAGGATAAAAAAGAAGTAAAAGTGTAGGAAGAGATAAGCAGTGGCTGTATCCCCCTGAGGCCGGCTGTGAAGGTCTCTCAAGCACGGCCCCTGATTCTGAACCCCCTCCAGGTCATCTGCCCTCGCTCTCCCACCCTTCCTCTGTACAGAGGCAGTGAAAACACTCCAACACCTGGGTTCTCCTTCTGCTGAGCGCCAGCTACAATACTACACACAGCCGACTACATTTTTCATCTGCAGACAACACAGACTCAAACACAGAGAAAAGACAGAGCGCTTTGTGATTACATCTTGTCATAACGAAACCAAAAATCTCCTCTCTGATAGAGAAGGCCAGGTAATAATGACTGCAATTACAACATCTGTACAGACATTACTATGGACTGACCTTCAAACATTCCTAAAACAAAAAGCCATTGATGGTCTTTTTTTTTTTTTTTACAGTTGCAGGATTTAAGCTAAACTTTTGGAAATCATCTGCATGTTTTCCTCCATTTCCAATAAATTACTGTGACAAATAATATCAAGCGCTCTCTGAAGCTTGTGAATCCAACCGTTTGTTTTGGTTGTGATAATTTAGATATGTCTGTCACTAAAGCTTGCGTTTACAAGGCCCGCTGAACCGCATCCACTTCTCTCATCTCAGGGTCAGAGTCACATTACACATTACTACCCAGAGTGGGAGTTCAGTTTTGCGTCTAAAATGGCCTCCCTCTCCAAATAAAGATGCCTCTCTATTGAAGGCTCCTCACTCCACCATGAATTTGGCCCCCCCTCCCCTCCTTCCTTCCCTCCCACTGCAATCTGTCCTGCCAGCTCCCACGGTTTGTCTTTGGAAGTGATCCGTCCCTGAGCGTTGAGCAGAGCCACTTCATGTTCACATCGGCCCCAGAGGCATTCCTGCCTGCCCACTACTCTTGCTTTCTTTTGTCAGCCAAATGGATACCAATTAAATCAACTGTTCTCCAATTAGAATTTGGAAGAATCTATCTTGTTCAGTGTTCTAAATCCCACTGCTTGACTTCTTTCTCTCATGTAGCTCCTTTCCTGGAATCAGTTACAGAGAAAATGAGTCTAGTTATTTCCTGCAATAGGATACTCCTGGGTTTCTTTGTTTTTTTTCTGTTTGTTCAATACATTAAAAGTGCATTTAGTCAAATGTTTATAGGACTGTACACAAGGGACATTATTATGGTGCAAGTTAGTTTGGGGGCAATGGTCAATTGTGGAAAAGAGAAACAGGACTTTGTGACAAAAATCCCCAAAGCACAGGGATGGGGCAATTTACATTTTAAACTGGAGGCTTTACTGTGCATTTCAAAAAACAGCAGTTTCTTTTTTATTTACTGCTGAAAACTCAGGAAATTAACTACATTTACGCACCTGGATACTCACATACTGACCCCACAGAGAGGCCACTATTTGATTAATACAAGAAGGGGCATATCTTAATCTGCAGACAAGGACAGTGAATGGTTTGGACTTGAGCCACGTCATTATTGCCTAATAGTCGTGTTCAGAAAGTATGCCCCATTGTGTTTCATATGACCAGGCAACACCCCCTCCTGCCACTCGAAATCACATCCAGCTAAACAAACCAGCAGGCCTGCTTCCTGTGGCGCAGCGATTCAGATCCCAGGCACAGTTTAGCCCTCTGCTGCCTGCCACCATCCACATGTGGACCGCGTAGCCTGCTGCTCACTCCTGAACCCTCAAACTAATATATCATTTGTCTGTTTAGCAGAGTTATCTTAATGTTTAAATCCTAACTTGGTTTACTTTCTACTTTGCTTTACATTAGCCACTTGTTAGCTTAAGAGTAGTGTTAAGTAATCAGCCCCCTGTAGGGACGCAGTAATAGAAACACAAATCAAGTCCTCTTGCAATGTAAAGACGATAAAGTGAGTTACTAATGAGGCAAATGTGTTCTCCCTGATTTGTTCGTAATTTATTGACGTTTAAATAGTCCTGATAGCACAACAAAAAGCGCAATTACAAGAAGCAAAGCCAATAATGATCATTTGGTAACATTTTATATACACAAAACACTTTTCTTCATACTTTGAATACTGCCTTCTATTATAAGGCAGTTTCAATGTTTTTATTTTAATTTCATATATTGAAATAATATTAAATAACAAAAGGGTAAATGTGAGTGACTGTCAGAAGAATATTTTAAATCAATAATACTTATTCAGCTTTTCCCTCCATTAGAATGGCTAATATGTAAATAGTGTTGTTTGGACCCGTCTAGTTTTGGAAGTTTGACGGCCCCCTACTTTTACTTTGTTATGCTTATCTGCTTTAAGAATGGAGCCTTATTGTCTCCGAACAATGGGAGCTCTTTTATGTCCATCACTGAACAAAGATGGCAACTGACATTGTGCAACAAAGTGAAGTAACTATTTCAAACTGTTTGCAGACTTCAGTTAGAGTTTAACATTATTTCTAGACTTAAATATAGAACATTGATATATTGAAATGACTCGTGACTTCATAATTGGTATTTTAGTTGTGAACCAAAACATCTCATAGCCCTATAAAAGTAAAACTGGATTTTATTGTATTTAAATGTTTAACACTGGGGTCTATATGTATACACTATTTAAAGATGTTTAATTTTTTTTAATGAATGCAAATTTGAACACTTACTAAACTGATTAGCTGGAAAGTAAAGAAAAAATGTTGTTCTTTTCTGAAGCATGAACCCTTATTTGGTCTTCATTTCACATGTGTGCAGCACCATTTATCCTCCCGTGCTGGAATCACATCTGGCACTAACTATGTTGAGGGTGCATTTTTCTTCAGTAGGTATTCTGTTACAAAGATAATAGAGATTATGTTAAAACATTAACTGACGGTATTAATAATGAGTTCCTAGTTTGTACAATTCACAGAATGCCTATACTAAAAATGAAATCTTAGACATATGTTGTAAAATGCTTGATGACAGATGACCATTCCTCATGACACAATAAAGTATTTATGGATCAGCTCTGAACCCATATAAACAGAATCAGATATATATGAGGAGAAAACAAAAACAAAAGGAAATTAAAGCAGACATCTATAAAAATATATGACTGTAAAATAAACACCATAATCTCATCTCATAATAAGACTTTGTTCTGTCCATCAGAACTATTGTTATGTTAACGGCTGTAATGTTGCCAAATCAGGAAATGTCATTCTATCCGGATGAAAACCACCGACCAGTTTATAAATGTACTTGCTTCTTTTTCAACACTTTCCGACCCTCAACCTCAGAGCTGAACTCTGAAATACCTCCAGTTGGGAAACCATCTCAGTGAGCTCTTAATGAATGCCAAAATACAGCACTTGTTATTCCAGCTGTTGACTGAGTGTATAAACACACAGAGTACATCATTTTAACTGTTCAAAGTAGCTTGATTTATATCATACTGAACAGAATTAATATGCATAATTTGGATCACATGGAGAACATTAGCAAACATTACTGCACGAGTTACATGAGAATAGCATGCCATAAGCAGTCACTGCCACCCACAGTTTAAAACCTTATCCACTGTAAGGTAAATAAAGGAACAATCACTGATTTTTTTTTTCCACTGACTAATTCCAGTAGAAGAAAAAAAAGAAAAACAATTAAAAGTCCCTTCCCCTTCCCATCCAGACTATTCCCACGCATTTCTTGGCAGAGCTCTGCTGATGATCTCCAGAGGCTTTGCTTCTTGAGGAACTTGTCAGGAAAAGATCCACATTTCCCAGGGATGAGTGTGGGTGAAAGTGAGAAGGAAACTGCGAAACAGAGCAGAAGTTTGAGTGCAAGCCAAAAAGCGAGAATTAAAAGTGAAAAGAAGAGTTCATGTATTGACAGGGGGAGACATGGGGTTAAGAATTTGAGGACTGGGCTCAGGGGGGATTTGTGATATCCACAGAGAAAGGAAAGAAAAGGCCTAACTGAATAGCAAAAAATGGCACCTATCTGTCAAGGATCTCGCGCTGACTTTTGTATGATAAAAGAAGTAAGGAGCCAAGGGAGAAATATAGATCCTTTAATATCACTTTTGTTCTTCAAACTGTGACCCACTGAACACAAGTGCATTACTAATCAGTTTAACCCTGTTATACTAATTCAGCTCTGTAGTTTCACATGATGTGTGGCTGACACAAGTGCCAGTCCCACTCCAGAGTCAGTGTGGCCCTGAACCCTAGCCAGGGCAAAAGCCCCGACCTCAGAGGCATACTGACCTGGCAGGGGCACACCTCTCATGGCATTTTGACATCAGGTTCAGAGACAATGGAAATCTTTCCAACAGCATCTTATAGACTCCTCAACTTGCCACTATTATGATATTATCCTTATTCAAATGAGGGTTCATTCCTTTTGTTTTTTGATTTGTCCTCACTGACACTTTGTTGATGGGCTGGGTCAGTGCTACGAGTAGTGGGTCACAAGCTGACAAAAATGTCAAAAGTGGTTTCCTTTGGCTTTTCTAACACAAACACAAACACACCATGCCTGTTTGCTTTATCTCTTGAAGTGAGGCAACTATGAGACATATGAGTGACTGAAATGTGAGAGACCTAAAAAAATAAATGTTTCACATGTTTGACATTTTACATTTGAAACACAACTGAGCTTCCCTAAATAATGCAATAAATACTGAGTCCCAATTGAAACGTGTGCTGTGCTGTAATGCTGTTATAAAGAAAACACACTATGCAGTGGCTTAATAACAGAAACACCAAAGTTTTTCAGCACTAATTTAGTCTGTTTCTTATGATTTATAATCTCAGTCACGGATAACTATCTTGTTTTTTTTCACTCTGTCCAGGACATGTTCATCTCAGGGGATCTCCAAACTCCAAGCCCAACAGGAAGTCACTACCGTCACGCCCGTTAGGTCAATAAGCATTTTTGTGCATCAGAAGGCCCTACTCTCAGACATATTTATATACTGCAGACATGGCCATTCGTCTTACTTTATGTTCACTTTATTTTATTCAATGCTTTCATACGAGTTGTATGTGCTAGCTGTAGTGCTGTAGTGTGAGAGCATTCAGTGGGACTCTGCTGAAGGGAAGGATGTGTTTATCTTTCTTTTAAGGTTGTTGTGCTTGAGTGGCTAACCATTGAGATGTTGGCATCGCATCTTTGAAATGGTTAAACATCTCAAACACCTTGAGTATCTGCATCATAGATTCAAACGTGGACACCTAAGGCTGTGGTAGCTTATCCAAGATCCAAGACTTATCTCAAATCAGAAGGATAAGGGGCTCACTACTACTAAAAAAAACCTGGAGACAAATCTATCTGCAAGCCAAAGGCGAGAATAACTATACAGTGTCATACCATTTAGAAATAATTTATTTCATGTACATAAGAAATTCAGCTTACTAGAAATAATTAACACGTTTTTTTTTTTAACTGCCATTACACCAGCAAAATATAACACTGAACAAGTCCCGTGCAACAGCTGCACTTCAAAACATGAATGTTTGATGAGCTACACTTCATGCTGACAGTGTCTGAGCCTCATTACAAAGCAATACATCCCCATCATTTCATTGCTGTTGTCAATTGAATGGCTCAAGACATTAGTGAAGAGATTGACAGCCAACGCCTGGAAAGCCCATACAACATTAAAGATCCCAGTTTATGACTTAATTCCGGGACTTAAACCCTTTCGATATCAATGTAAAGTCTCAAAGTCTCAATGTATGCCCAGTACTTTGAGATTGATATTCTAATATTTTAAATAGTTATCTGGAGTATTGCATTAAAGCGATTTAAAGATAAATTACTGACTGAATGAAAGTGCAATGAATTGCAAGCTGCATTGGAATCAGTTACATCCAAACCATCTGAGAGTCAGCCGTAACTCATTGTTTTACATGATATGGGTCTTATGTCTCTACTTGGTCACAGGCTACCAAAGTGTAAAGCGTGTCAGTTTGTCTTTATTAAGCAACAAGCAAGTTGAATCAATGATGGGGAAACTGTATGCTTTCTTCTCTCTAATGTGCCATTAAGAGCCATTCAGAGTGACTGAACAGTTGTCACAGAAAGTGGAGAAACACTGAACAATCAATGATAGTTAAGAACTGTAATTTATCACCTTGCCACAACTGAGGGTTCGCAGAATGAGCCCTCCTGCTTGTAGAAGAGAATGTGTTGGGGGGAGCTAGCGCGATACGTTGGTCGAGGCACACAAGGGTCAGGGCCCAATTACTCTTCATCTACTGCTCCTCATCACCACTGACAGAAGCACAGTTCAATTGCAGCATTATCTAAGCATATCAATAGTGCGGAATTAAAAGGCATTGATTTTTGGCAAGTTTCTTTTTTTTCTCCTTTTAGTCAAAAGAAGGTAGAAAGAGCTGTTTCACTGAACTGATGTTTTTTAAATTAGTAAATGCTATAGAGATTGAAAATTGAACGGGAGGAGCAATTTATGTTGATCTTTGTAACAGACTGTTTGAAATGAGTGCGGAGTCAGCCATATCAAAGTTTTTAACATGGCAAAACAGATTAAATAAGGTAGCTTTAATGTGAACTTTCTGCTAATACTTTAATGTTAAAAAATAAAAGCCAGTTCAGGAGCGCTATATTATATTAGAAAATAAAGAAAGCAAGGTTTTCCTTTTATATTTCTGTTACAACCTTCCTTCTATAAAGTAAGAGTTCACTGTAAGGTGGAGTCCTGATCGTGGGTATTATAGATCTGTCTTTGAAAATGACCCCAGAAACATAAATAAAGATTCTAGCAATCAAACATCAATCATTTTGTGCATGAACAGTCAGAATGGCCATAGCAGGAAAGGGTTGAAAGGGCCAAAAAAAGAGAGAAGAATTTCAATTTCAAGAGCATTATTATTTTCATTAATCATAGCCCTGCCATCAACCTATCCTTATGCCTTACCGAGGGATCTATTATACGCTCCATTTAGCCTCAGCCGTATTACCTCATATGTTTTCCTGGCTGACCAAATAAGACTTAAGAGATAAAACAATTTACTGTTCATTATGAGCCATGTCACTGGAATCAATCTATTAACCTGTGTTAACTGGAATGGCTGGCAAGATCTCATGAACTGTATTGAAGAAGGGAAAATTGATATTTATGTTTTGTATGCCCATGGTCATAAAATGACTGGGCATTTAATTTGCTCCCTCCAACTCAGTGGACGGCTTTATTTTTCCGGTGGCCAACGCGCCCTCCTCGCCTTTAAGCAGCCCCTGACCTGTGAAAGATTCTAACAAATTAGCTTCTATTGTGAAGCCAAAGGTGCCATCAATGAGGAGGCGCTCCACTGCACCTAAAGTATGATGGTAGAGGCAAGCAACAGAGCAGGGAACCTTGACATGATTGAATTAACCCTTTGTAGGAAACGTGCTGATAAGGATTGTGGTGGAAGGTGGGTTAAAGGGCTGAATTGTTTGTCTCGTCTGACAAGAAACAGGTGCCACGCCTGAATCTTACTTCCTAAACACAAAGACTCTGGATGGACCCCGCAATTAACCTACAGAGATGTTTCTATTGGGATATTTGTTTTTTGTTCATGCTGTGATTTAAAACTGGTCCGGTTCAAATGTGAGAAAACAAGACACTAGTTTACAAGTTTGCTAGCATGTTGATGTGTAGCTGCTATAATGGTAACCAGATTAGCTACTTTAGTCTAGCGTGTTTACTTCCAAAGGCTATGTTTTTTATTGACCGTCTCTACTATGGCAGTGTTATGACTCGGAACTTCATTTGCCCTTTGATGCCTTCATGAACCCGCTAGTTTGTGAAGCAGATACAACACACAGCATACAACGTATTGAGCCACAAGATGAAAACTGTACCTGGTTTAAGAAAATATTTGTTGTATTTGGGGTCTGGTTAAAATTATACATTGAGATTCCAATGAAATTACTGTTATGGAGCCTTTTGGAAAAGTGTAATAAAGTGCAAACAGTAATGCGTGTAAAATTTGAGAAAGCCATAAGAAATGCACATTTAATGTTAAATGACACTCAAAAAACACATTTGTGCTGGACTGGAATATATTCATAAATATGCCACTAATATATGTTGGATTCTGTTTGGATTACTGTTTTCAAATCATCACATTGTCAAATATTGTTGAACCAGTTTACTGACATTATCATATTTGTAATCAGACTTCCACACCTGTGACACTTTTCATCATGAAAAGAAAGACTGCCAACTATGAATATATGTTTGGATAGAAAATGAAGTTCATAGGTCACCAGCATGATATGCAGGCTAACAGGGGTCAATTTTGCTTGTTTGTTTTTTTTAAGTCAAGACTGATTTGGTTAAGAGTGGGAAAAGGTCAGCATGACACGAAGAAGAGATTTTACTCCTGCAGTGTGATCCAACCACACATCACTGAGCGAGTGAACCTGAGGATGCTGCTTTGGTTGAGGAATCTGGGTATACTGGTTTAAACAAGGACATATTTCCCTCACTACAAACTGCATTTTAATATATCAAGACAATTAGAGAATAGTATTCTTTCCTAAAATGGAAAAGTCTTAGGTTAAAGAGATTGTGAATTGTGAATGAAAAATATGGCTGCATTTACTCAACCAAAGAACCTGTCCAGCATATCATTAAGCTATCACGATGGGTAAACACCATTTAAAATCAAAATGTTAGCTGGCGGGGCCTGAATGTCGGATGGTTTACCCAAGGAAATGTATGTACCTTATGGCTTTAGCAGCAGCCATACAAAGGGAAAAAAATAAATAAAGGGAAGAAAGGATCCCATACCACAGTATTGCCTTTAGGGGACTCGGAGTGTGGAGAGGACAATGGGGTCAAAGCAACTTGATTTGTATCTTGTGTCCTGTGGGACATGAGAGTACACCAGTCAAATCCAAGTTACCTGGCCTTTGGCTACCCCTTTGCTCCTAAACAATAAGCTGGAATACTACAAGATGTCTACCCCAGAGGTGCAAGAAAGAGGAAGGGAATAAAATTGTGTGTGTAAATAGACAGAAGGGACGGGGGGAGAAAAAGGCAGAGTTGGGGGTTATAAAAAGGTATGATCACAAATAATTGCAAAACTACTTGGGAACAAAATCAGACTCTTATTTCAAAGGTTGACAAAACCATATGAGCTGCTGGGGCACCCTTAAGAAAATCCTAAATAACTTACAAAAAAGACAACATGCAAATCTCTGTGAGGTTGAACCCTAGATCCTATATATTTCACCTACCAAGGGCAACTTTATGGTGTGCAACCTGTTTAAAATAAATGATATGTGGTCTAAATAAGCTTTTCATGGTTATATTTAACTGAGAGGACTTAAGTTAAGGCTAAGTAAAGATGGGCGTCAACATAGACAAGAGTGGACATGTTAACACATGTTATTACCCCTTTCTCATCTTTGATTTCCATAATTAGTTTAATGCCCTATTACAAAATGTTAATAAAAGTAGCATGAAGTCACTTTTTCAGACTGCCATCATCATAAGCCATTTACTCCTCAGCATTGTAAATCACTGAGGTGTTTTTGTTATCTGAACAATGTCACACTATGATTGTTTGACAGTATTCTAAATAATATAATACTACATCTAGAGTCAGAGAAAAATATGTGAATCCTTGGTTTTATTATTCCAAGCACGCATGACCTATAAAAACCTACATTGTACGGTATATCCCTTTTTTTCATTATAATCCATGCTCAATAGACAAATAAAAAACAAAATGATGAGGTCTAAGATAGCAATTTGTCTTAACACACGGAAAGCATATCTAGGCCAGGCAGGGGGAAGTGATTTGGCACCTAAGCTCCTTGTAAGATATGCTGTGAAATATGCATCCAAACAGGTCATCCCTCCGTTTCATCATCGGTATCAGGTACAGTGATCAGATGCTGACCCAACAACATCCCTCTTGACACAGCACTGAACAGATCTAATATTCTTGGACACCAGTCAACCAACATTGCATCAATGTGATGAGGAATCACTTATCAGGTATTTTGTAAATTCAAAAATCACCAATGAGGTTAATGTAACATTCTTAAACATATGGATTGCTTATTTTTACTTAATATGAAATAAATTCCTCACCAGCTTTTATATTTTGTGTGCTGCCTTCAATACAATATGTCTGCTTAGAATTAGGAGCAGTAATTCAACTAAAAAAATGACCAAATTATCTGGCAGGTTTCTTTTCTCTTACCATCACCCTAGGTCAATAACCTAATGAAACCTTAGTGAACGGTTGTGTCCTGAAGGGTGCATTTATGGTTTTATTGGTAATCTTTCTGACAGACGGCTGGGATATTTCAAGTTCATCATCACTGCATGACTGTGTTTTGCAGTGGCCAAGAAGCGGGAGAGTTGTGCAAACCCTGATCTCCAGGGTTATTGGATTGTTTCGATTCATTGGTGAGGTGATTGCATCCTTTATTAGCCTCCACCAGCGTCAAACATCCCTGGTGATTGATTTGATTGATTGATACCCTTGTGTATTTTGACCAAACACTGCTGTGATGAGGTGCGTTACAAGAAGCAGCCAACTGATAATGATTAGGTCTTAGTGACCCAAGAGCCTTTTGGGAATTCCTATATCTTCTGGCAGATTTAAAAGGTTTTAGGTGCTAAAATGATTTAAGAAAAACTGAACAAAGCAGAACAATGAGGTAAAGACTAGCGTGTTATCTGCAGGTTTTTCATTTTGAATAGGTTAGTAGAATCTACAGTATGTTAAGGCTGCACTAATACAATGGGTCTAATGACTATGTGTAATGGGAGTGGTCGGATAGTGTTGGGAAAGAGTATTTAGTGTCTTTCGACTCATTGTTTTGGATTTTCGGCCCGCAACAACAGCTGTTTCCAATGTTAAAACTAATGACACGTTAGCACCAGCTGTTGAACAAAGAGCAGCATTTAGATTTAAAAAATGATTAAATCAAAACAGGTCTAAAAAAATGTAGGGAATGTTGGATTCACATTAACCAGGTATTACAGGAAAACACAACTCTAAATGATACAAAATATTGCTAAATGTCGGCTGGATGTGTAAATTGGCATTTTGGCCATTGCATGTCTAGGTGTATATTTGTCAGTGTTGTATCTATAACTTGTAACACTGCCTCCAATTGACTGAAATAAGGTAAACACAAATGTCCAATTTACAAAACGTGTTTATAACCAAGTTTTTTTTTTTTTCACACTCCATTGTGCCACTATTCTTTTAAAAGGGTTAATTTGATGGACACAGGTGTAAGAATAAATTGGTAATGCTGTCGGCCAGTTAGCCGAACCCCAGAGGTAATTAAATGTGGAGCTCCTCTTCACACTCCTCTAACCCATAGAGAGGAAATGGCTCTGATAGCCTATTATCAAGCTATGATATGACATGACTCACATAAATAACAACCATAATGTATGTTTTTTTTTCTCTGCTTCCCTATGCCATAGGAGTTCATCTGCAGTGTATTGACATGTTTCGGCTTCCAATGAAAGCGTCACTGAAAGCACGGACAAAAATCAATATAAAAATATTACCTAATTTAGATGAGGTAGTGAGGTTACTGCGGTGTGATCACAGAGCAACAAACCAACACTTTCCTTCGTATCCTCTATACGGGGGGGGGGGGGGATAAAAAACTGATAGAGGAAAAGAGAATGCACAAGGTGTTCCTGACTGTGTAATGGCTGTTAAAAAGTACAAAGCCAAACTGTCTAAATGTAGCACATATATGTCATACATTTGTACTTTATGCAAACAGAGGTGGTTCATGATATTACACAGCACCAAATAATCTCTCATGAATGTTAGCATTGCGTTCGCTTACCCATACCGTTCTTATCCAACAGGATTCACTTGAACACAAGCTTATTTATTCATGTCAAATTGAATTATAGACAATGAAGCGCTCATTCCTACCTTATCATCATTCATTCTGCGTTTCATTTTCTAATATTAATAACAATCTGCCTTGAATATCTACCGAATTGCCGGTGCAGTACATTATCTTCAATTCCTGTTTCTAAATCGCTAGGCTTCATTCCTTCCACTTCCACTGGTCATTCCATGACTGACTTTCTATTTTTGCTTGGGTTTATTCAAAAGTAAATTACTAGGGCAGTAACCAATGCTGGACTCACCTATTTGTGTGTTTAATTGGCCATATTGTCGCTGGAGTTAATTGGTTCTCTGAGTCCAGGTAGTTACTAAATGTTTGGCAGCATTAGAACCTCAGCACTTTTCCATTAATGGTGCGTGAAATGAAATGTTTGATACTGCAAATAAAATCAGTGATATTCAAGGATGTTATGGTTGGTAATGTGTTGAAACTGCCATTTAATGGGTCCTGGAAGATTGGGGTAGTGTCAGCCGGAACCGCCTGGGCCCTCTCCTGACATTGCTAGTTGCCTCTCCATTCCCTTAACGACTGTCTACACTGATTACACAGACCCCCCGAAAGCTTAAAGCTGGGGAAACAGTCTCTATTAGTAGTCCAATTAGAGTCATTAGCATATTCTACTTCATTTTGATGCAATGATTATGCTGCACAAAATATACACCTTATGTGTAGGAAAATTACAGTCAACAGAAACGTCTAAAAAGAAAAATAACAGGGTTTTTTAAGGACATGGGGAATACCGTGCAACAGTTACTTTATTTAACTCTGTGATGAAAGCTAAGGCTGAAAAACCAACATTATTATGTTTGAAAAGCAGTCCTGGGAAAGAGGTGTTGCAGGACATGCATTAACTATGTTTTTGAAGGTGGATGAGGAGTGATGCAATCTTTTGAGTCTTCAAACAAAACAAAAAAAAAAAGTTTCCTTCAAAAAATGCTTTCTTTTGCAGTGAAAATAAATACCATGCTTTTATCAGTGTCTCAGTTGGTCTCTATGAGCACTAAGACTGAAGGTGCCGCAAAAAATTGTTAACTGTGCTACCATTACTTTGCAGGAAGATAAAATAAACGATGCCATCAAACGTATTGGCCCACAATTGGTTGAACTGCCAAGAGATTTAAGATTATCTATGACGCCCCTCAATTAATTGATTGACTGAACATAACATTAGAGAAAATAAAATATTCAACTCAAACACAGGTAACGTTGGAGAAAATACTTCATTTTGACAGGTGGTTAGTTGCATTCTTTATCTCAGTAATGTCAAATCTGTTCTATGAGGGTTGGCAGGAAACCACTATACAACTCTTTGGTTAAAGGGTTAGGGTGATACTCTTAGTATTAGTAATAATATAAATAATAACGATAATACAGAAATACTTTAAAGCATTTGTTGTAATATTGCTTGGATTTAGCTAGAGTCATTTATCAACATCATATTGATTTAACCTCACAAACCATGAACAATTACAGAGATATATTCCGAATATTAAATACACCAGCCACAAGAACGGAGCAATGTAAAGCTGCAAGTAATCTGGATCCTCATGACAACTCTGACAATGATAGATGGTGGATACAAAGCAGCGCTGTTTGTGAGAGAGAAGGGTGACAGACAGGTTTTAATGAGCACAGCGGTGTGACAGTATCAGATGAGAATGGAAATGAGGCCTCAATCTATCTCTGCAAAGGTTATGTCCCAATTTCATAAGAACATACAACCAGACAGTCTTTAGCAATGTAATTGATTTCCTATTTTAGTGCCACTAAATGGACACTGTGATATGGAAAATCAGCCTCTTCCGGCGCAAATTAAGGCTTTTGTGTTTCCTTTCAAAACACGAACATTTTACGTTTCAATGTTGTTGTTGTTCATGTTGAATTTCACCCTTTACCCCAACATGTATAAATTCATTAGTTTAAAGTAAAACACACTAACGGCATTAAAAAACAACAAAATTAACCTTTAACTAATTCGCCCGGAGTGCATTCCTACTTCACACTATACTGAACGGTGTGACATAGAACATGTGCTTCACGCCATGAGAATCAATGCACACACGTTACATTTACGACTCATAATTCCTAGGTCATTTATTGATAAGTGAAATACTATTGATAAGGCAATGCAAAAATGCAACTTATTGAAAACTAATAAATTATTGAGCGATGTGCTGTCCAACCAAGCAGTGGTATGTACAGAGAGAGAAACAGATAATTATGTGTCGTATCAATTAGTGATATTATTAACACAGATAGTAAGTGCCAGCTGATCAAGAACAGGGCTGTAGCTATTTTCTTAACAATTTAATGACGAAAAATAATTGGCTAACATATCTTTATTTAATGTAATGTTCCCCATTCCCCTAATTTTAGCTTCAGTAGTATGGAAATGTTCAGATTTCTATTCGACATTGAGTATCTTTACATTCTGGAGTGTTATTCAAATTTAAAAAGCCAAGCTGTTTGGTTAGATAACTTTATACTTCAGAAATGTACAATGAGTTTCATATATGTTATATGTTAATAACAAGTTAATCCTAATCAAGAACCAACAACCTGTTTCTCAATTAGTTTAAATATTACATTTGAGGTGGAATACTAACAATAGTGGTGTGTAAATTCAAAGAGCCATAACATTTCAATTACACAAACATGTATTTGCTCTGCGTTATATTGCCTCGTTTTTATGCTGCTACAACGTAAACATTTCCCAAATTGGGATCAATAAAGTAATTCTATTCTATTGTATTTATTCTACTGATGTAGCCACACTATATTTCACAAACATGTGTGCTGTAATTAATTGACCTTCATGTTGATTTGGCTATTAAAATAAATGAATGTATTTCATAGTAAAGTATTCAACATGGTTGGGTTTTCTATCCTATAAGAAACAGGTTATAAACAAGGTAAAATAAACACATACACCCTACCGTGTGGCATCTCCGTTTATATACTGAATAACACATTTCAAAGTGATAGTGTTAAATTGATCAAACTATTTCTCCTCTACGGTTTCTTTTTATGTGGGTAGGTGAAATGTTTACATGCTTGTGGTTCAAATATCAGCGGAAAAAAGACCTCTAACTTGTGTATAAATTGGTAAACATGCAGGCAGGAACACAAGTCTGTTCTCGGCGATAAATATGCAGTTGCCGATGACTGGACAAGATAACAGATGTGTCTTCAGAGGTTATCGGGGAGGCTGCCACATTTGGATATATTTTATCAGAGTTTATCTGTTATCTGTTTAGCTAGTGGCTACGGCAGAAATCACAACAGAGGAGATTTTGAATCAAAATGAGATTGTACTTAGTGAAATCAATATATCTCTCTCTACATA